>NC_079452.1:10535992-10675992 GCF_903798145.1 Danio aesculapii | reverse complement strand
AGGCATTAATACTTCCCATTACGTTACATTACAAAATCACAGGAGAGGGCAAATTCTTTAGCAGGATAGCGCTCGTTCTCATACTTCAGCTTCCACATCCAGGATTGGCCATCCCAGTCACCAGACATCAATTATTGAGCATGTCTGGGGTAAATGGAAGGAGGAGGCATTGAAGATGAATCCAAAGAATCTTGATGAACTCTGGGAGTCCTGCAAGGATGCTTTCTTTGCCATTCCAAATGACTTTATTAAGAAGTTTTTGAATCATTGCAGATTTGTATGGATGCAGTCGTCCAAGCTTATAGGAGTCATACACAATATTAATTATTTTTCCACTGCACCATGACTTTATATTCTACACTGTACATTATTTATGTTAAGTGACAAGACTTTTGTATAAGCAAAATCAGACCTTACTGTCTTATAACTAAATAATTAAAAATCAAGGCATGATCATATTTTACTTTGGTAAAATAAGTGTAACCTTTGCCTTTCATATAGTCAAGTTATTATATTTTATTTCTAAAACTTGGATAGGAAACAAGACTTTTTTTCAGGTAGAGTAAGTAATTTAGGTTTGGCAAACAACACAAAACACTCATAAATGACAATAAAGAGTACAGCAATGAAAAGAATACTCAGTAAGGCAAGTAAACTAGCTAAATTTTAAAGAAGTGTGTTTCAAATCCCATTCAAGGAAATTCTGTTCCCTCTGCGGCCATATTTGCAACGCCCCCAGGCAGTTCCTCCAAAAGCAAATCATCCAAAACCATCTCTGCGTGTGAAATCACATACTTCCATTCTATATAGTACGTTAAAAACAGTATGCAAGCCAAGTAGTATTCCAAAAATGGTATGCGAGAAGCACCTGGATGACCTACTACTTCTGCCGACATTCTGAAGTGCACATTCGATGGACGCTATGCTATCCCATGAAGCAATGAGGTGATAATGACAAATGACAAATGCAGTACGTCCCAATTCTATTCATACTATTTACATTCATACTGTACTGACCCTATTCTTCAATGCGGAAGCGCCCACGTTTTAGCGATTGTTTTAAAACTTCCGATTCAGCTGCCTATGGGAGAAATGACTAGGAATAATAAACGGCAGAAAACGGTCAAACTACTTACTATACAAACAAGTGTTTGCATGACAATACAAAGTAGAATATTATAATTAATATAATATAATATTATAAATATAAAAGAAAATATCAGTTTGCAACACCAAGCAGCAAAACGAGCGTTTTTTAACGTTTAAAAATGAATGGAAGTGAGTGAGACCAGAAGTCTCGAGCCAAAATGATTCAAATGGCTGCGCCCACTCATACACGAAGAAAAAGGTGAATAGAATGTACTTTTGTAACGGTCGTGTACTAAATTCAAATTCAAATGTAGTACCTACTGTGTAGCAGGCGATTTTGGACACAGCCCATATCTAAATGAATGACGGAATCCTGAAATCTTGAAAACTACTTGCTCAACATTAAATGACAGATTTCAAAACAGCAACCAAATTAGATGTAACCTGTCTCATTGTTGTTGCTTAAGATCTAAGTACATTTAAAATATGTAATTTCCAGATTCCTCCAGCTACTGTATATGCGTAAAGACACCAATCTTCTTTACGGCTGTTTCAATGGTAACCAGAGAATGCGGTTATAAACACTGGATGAACAGAGACAAAATCTGAGCAAAGACTGGAAGGACATGGTATGTGATTGGTTGTGCTGTGATGTTTTTTCTGTCAAAATCAATGCAGGCGTACCAAACAAATGAATCTGTGAATCAGACCCCTCTTCCACAGAAGCGCATGGCTATGAGGACTGATGATTGGCTATTTCAGCCAGAAGTTGCGACTTCCTTCACTGTGGGGGCAATACTGAGCTTTGCACTTTTCTCTATTTATAGTAATACCAGTCAACTGTCTTTGTGCATCTATAGTTTCTGGAGTGTTTGCCATGGTAAGGTTAAAATTGCAGCCAAACTGGAAATCCCACAGAGAGGGAGTGCTAACGGTCAATACTTGGTCAGGGGTGCCCTCTCAGTCCAGCTGATAATGGATGTTGGAGTTTGTTCTGTAATAAGTTCAATAGCTGCCCCTCATGGGATATTCTAACACCACTTTTAGTTGTTGAATGAAACCGTCAACTAATAACAAAAAGAAATATTAAGATGAAGCAAATAATTATTCTCTTAAACTGCTGCAGCCCAATCGATCGCTTTACCAGACAACAGTGACATTAAGAAAGTACATTTCTTCACTTCAGAAGTAATCTGTTCTTTCTGGCTGTCAATGTACACACTCATTTGATGGATAAAGCCACAACATCGATCCACAGAACCATCAAAGTTAAGTGAGATGTTTGTTTGCCGACTGAACTTTGTTAAGCTGTTCTTGGTCACTTTTCAGCATTTCGCTTTGGTTGAGAAACTTCTGCTGGATTTATTTGTTCCAAAGTATTCTGTAAAGAGGTCACGGCAGCAGCTGAGTTTAAACAAATAAATATTCATGTAGAATGTGCAAAATTCTTCATCATAAACCTGGCTAAAGAGAAATGATGATTTTTCTAGTGCATTACTAGGCAGGTGAGGAACTGTTTGGATACTTTTGATCTAGTTTACTGCAGTGTGCAACAATTATTTCTCACTTGCTCTCACTCACTTTCCTTTCACTTATTTCCTGAGAGTGCACTTACTCATGCAAACCCCAAGCACTGGGAAACACCCACACACACTTTAATTCATGACATTCACGTGCCATTGGACCAACATAAGCTCATTCTGAAAACGTAGCCCTAAATACATTTTTGGAGATCACAAATTATGTAGCCAGAAGTAGGTATGGTTGCATTTCTTCTTTAAAATGAATGCTACACGGCGGTAGGACAGCATTCCTCTTCGCACTTACCAGTTGACCACTGACCACTGACCGCTGACCTCTGACGACATTTCCGCTGTTCGAAGAACGGTTCCAGAAAGCAGGTAAGACAAAAACAGACGTCAAAAAATAAAAGTAAACAAGTAAATAATTGAGTAAGAATGTGGTAAAATCAGAAAATGTGGTAAAAATCAGGCGAGGGCTTTTCTTTTTCTGGATTGCTTTTTAAAACTGTGGGTTGGGTTTAGGGAAGAGGATGGGCAGGTCAATCTATGCTTTTGAAAACACTATTGGTTGGGTTTAGGGAAGGAGGAGGGTGGGTCAGTCGATTGATCAGTCAGTTAGTCGACAGCACCCTCTGGTGAATTTACGTTTTCAAAATGAGGCTGGGTTTTCAGAGTGATCTTTATTTATACAAATCCACACATACAACAAAAAGCGGTGTATTATGCCAGGCCAGAAGTATTAATACGCCTGCAATGATGCTATCCTGTAGACCACAATAACTATTATGGTTGTCAATATCATAGCTGTAATCTAAATATGTAATAATGTGCATTGTTCATTTCATCAGTTTCACATGATCATCATGTTTTGTAAATTACAAGAAGCAGCTAACAGTATTGTTTAAAAAAACATTTTGTACAATATATTAACTATATTATCTCAACTGTAAAAGATCAGGGTGTTATATTAAACAGTAACTTAACTTCTGAAAAATCAATCTCCCATGTCACAAAAAAGTATTCTTTTGTCTGAGAAATATCTCAAAGTTACAAAGTATGCTATTCATCTCAGATGCAAAAAAAAGCTTGTTCTTGCTTTTATGACCTCTAGACTGGATTACTGTGTTGCACAGTTCGCTGGTTGCACAGCATCCTCCATTAATAAACTTCAGTTAGTGCAAAATGCTGCTGCCAGAGTTATTACCAAGCCTAGAAATATGACCATATTTCCCCAATTTTATCCTCCTTACACTGGCTGCCTGTTAAGATCCATATTGACTAAAAAATATGCTTATAAAGCTTTGAATAATCTAGCTGCTGTTTATCTAACCAACCTTCTGTCTCACTACAATCCAGAATAGCAAAGTCCACTAAAGGAGATTGAGCCTTTCCATTTACGGCTCCTAAACTCTGGAATAGCCTTCCTGATAATGTCCAAGGCTCAGACACACTCTCTCAGTACAAGATTATCTTTTTAGTAAAACATACGCACAATGCATCACATAAAGGTATGATGCATGAGTGTGCTCCATGCAAGTGAGTGGGCTTGACAAGCACCTGTAGGACACACTTCTCCTGTGTTAATGCCCCCGACATTTTGTTAGAAATACTCATATGCTTAACATGCTTGTTAATATAACTACTATTGTCATTTACTGTACTTCATTTTTGCATTGATATTTAATATCTCTTGTTTAAATATGCCATGAACAGCAGCTACATTAGTTAGTTTCTTTGTTCTCTATTTCCACCTGGAATACTCATCTTGAGACTTCTAGAGACTGTGCAGCACCAATGATGTGATCCAAGTCCAGTGAAGAGATGATGCCAACCATAGAGGTTTTCTAGAGGCATCCATAATCCTGGACCAGGCCGTATCCTGAGCAGATGCTGTGGCGGTCACAGAGGAGTGGAGAGCAAGAGACCTGAAAGAACCCACTAATAGATGAGTCCTCACATTGATCCCGAGGGCAAGCTGAATACCCGCCAGTAAACTACTAACACCTGCAGCTTCTCCACGATGGACATAAAGTGTTGTCCAGCCTCCAGCACCTAGACTGCAGCTCTGTACAAGAAGTTGGCCAGAGGAGAAATGGTTATGTCCAACTGAGCCCGGTTTCTCAAGGTTTTTTCCCTTCACTTTCGTCAATTGGTGATTCTTTTTCCCTCACCACTGTTGCCCCTGACTTGCTTGCTTGCTTTGGGATTTGTAAAGCTGCTCATCGATGGATTTGCTTAAATTTTTAAATCACACTGAACTGAATTAAACTGAACTTCAACTCTGAAAACTGCATTGACAGTTTAAATTTACAAGAACTTCTATGTTAAGCTACATTGACACAATCTACATTGTACAAGCACTATAGAAATGGACATGAATTTAATTTAATTGAATATTAAAAGTATTTCAAAATGCTTTTCTTTTCTTTTTTTTATTGAAAATGTCTGTTTTCAATTCTGTATGTTTGTAAGACTCCAGATGTGTATGTGTGTGTGTGTGGGTGTAGTATTAACAGTCTGTTGCCATTGGCACAGGGCACTGTAGAACTGAAATACACGCTGACCTATGAAAAGAAAAAACTCTCCATGCAGTTAGGCACATGTGGAGGCATATGAGTGTGTGTCTATAACTGCCATGCTAATGTGTAGAGCTCTTTCCACGATCCTGTGACCTGGTTTTAAAGAAGTCCTGGTGTGAGAGATTGTATTTGTTCTCCGTGGTCCTGAGATGGAGCAAGGCGTCAGGGGCCCAGAGGCGGGGGGAAAGAGGATGTGGATGGGATTCGTGCGGTGTGTAAGATGATTTTATTCACAGTAAGAGAAAGTTTCATTTAGTTCACAAGAACGCAAAATCCTACTCTGTCCTCATTTCATGTTTTGATTTATGGTGAATTTTATGAACCCTGGCAAGAGCGCAAAAGAGCCTAAAGGATATAAATAAGAAATTGTTTGTGATGCTTATTTTTAACCTTTTAACTGGTAAGTTTAGAGTATCTCAACTGTCTCCCTGGAGTGAGTTTTATAACAGCTTTACTCATTTTAGAACACTTTAGAACTTTAAAGTGTAATAAATATTTTAGTTTCCATGGCTACGCAGTAAGCTTCAATTAAGATGAGAAATTTTGATTTTAAATTCTGGCAGTAACATTCTAAATTCTCTACATTCTACATCCCATATGTGGAGCCATGCTGTGGCACTGTACTGCTAAAGAGTTAAGACCACTGATGAAAGTTTTCCATATATAGAAAATTATTCTTCCGTTTAATCACCTTATTGCTGGAACATGCATGTTTTAGACCAGTGTTTCTCAACCACGTTCCTGTAGGACCACCAGCTCTGCACATTTTTCCTCAACTAAACACACCTGATTCAGTCATCAGCTCAGTAGCAGACGCCGAAAGACCTGTAATGTGTCTGACAGACAAAGGAGACCTTAAAGGCATGCAGGTTTGGTGGTCCTCCATCAACATGGTTGAGAAACACGGTTTTAGACAACCCAGAATCATTGGCGGTATATGCCCAGGGATACATTTTTGAGAACTGAGAAATACGTACCAAGAGCTATGCCTTCTTGCAGTTGTTGTATTTACAAATCCACTAGCAGCTGCAGTGTACATTTATGACAATCTCAAATACGTTAACAGGTGGACGTTTTCTCATTCGTGCCATTTCTTTTAAATTCATTCATGTATATTTATGCCAATCTTAACGTCCTTCTCGCGCACATACTTGAGAGAGAAGACGGTAGGCTCGTTGTGCATAACATATCAGTTTGATATTGAATCCACTTGTCCCATTCCCAAACCCAACTGATAGTGTTTCAGCCGGTGCCCTATTTGAATAGCTTTGAAGTTAGGGTTAGGGATTAGGAAGGTTAGGGTTATATTACAACTTCCTTTCTCACTACTCCACAATAAAATGTACACTGGTAGCAAAATCTGATGGGTAGCATATTGTTTCATTAAAATGTGCTACCTACTTTTCGAATGGGAGGACAATCTGACAAGGTAGGACAAATCGACAGATTTGCTCTTTGCAACTCCCACATGGTCACACACTGAAGCTAAGCAGGGCTGAAGCTAACCTGGTCAGGCTGGATGGGAGACCACATTGGGAAAGCTAAGTTGTTGCCAGAAGTGGTGTTAGTGAGACCAGCAGATCTGTGTGGGTCCTAACGCCCCAGTTTAGTGAAGGGGATACTATACTGTCAGTGAGCGCCGTCTTTCAGATGAGATGTTAAATTGAGGTCTCGACTCTTTGTGGTCATTAAAAACCCCAGGATGTCTTTCAAAAAAAAAAAAAAAGTAGATTAAACTCCGGCATCCTGATCAAATTTCCCCACTGGCCTATGTCTATCATGATCTCCTAACCGTCCTCCTATCATAATTGGCCTTATCACTCTGTCTCCTCTCCACCTATCAGCTAGTGTGTGGTGTGCGGTCTGGTGCAATATGGCTGCTGTCACGTCATCCAAGTGGATGCTGCACACTGCTGGTGGATGGAGAGATTCCCCCCCCCAAAATGTGTAGAGCACTTTCAGTGTCTAGAAAAGCCCTATATAAAATGTAAGGACTTATAATAATAATAATAAAAATAATAATAATAATAATATTTTCAAATGCAAACTATAAGAGAAAAGCCACTGTAATCTTTATCAAAATTTCATTGTTTTTTGGGGCTATTGTTTTATCTGGTTTCTGGAACCATCCTTCGCTGGACTCGAACCCCAGTCTCACTCTGCTCCACTTCCTAAGTAACATGCATAAGCAGTCAGTGGTACTGCCACATAGCGATCACTTTACATAAAAATTGTAGACATTATGTACCCCAGGCAAATATTTCTCGGTTCTCAAAAATGTAGCCCTGGGCACATATTCCCAATTAGCCTGTGTTGGTTTTAGAACTAAACATGGCTTTTATACGTTTATCAAAAGTGAAATGTGCTGTATATTAGTTGATCATTGAATAATGAAATAATTGAATGATTTTAGGCTTGACAACATATTTCCAAAGCACTTTACAAACCATCACTTATCAAGAAAGTCTATAAAGTTTATATTAATATATTGACTGGGCCATTCGACAGCTTGATTTTCTTTCTTTGAAAGCATTTGAGGGTTTCTTGGCTGCGTTTTGGATCATGTGGAACTGTCCACCCTGGTTTCATCTTCATCATCTTAGTAATGTATCTGTTGGACTGAAGCAGCTAATTTACAATGACAAAGGGCAGAGGGTTGCTAAATAACAACTTGCTTTCACTGCCTTTCTACACCTCCCTTTCTTCATGTGTTCAATACTTTTTCCCTACACCATTTTGTTTTATTATGCATAACTTAATATGTAAACTAAATAGATTAGTTTGCTTTGCATATATGAATTTATTTGGTTGTTACCAACATCCGAGGATTTCAAGTCAACGGCACCATTAGAAATATGTTTTCTGTGAAAAATGGTGACATGTTCAATACTTATTTTCCCCTCTGTATGTGTACATGTAAACCATATAGATTTCAGTTTGAATTCTAAGACCCTGTTTACATCTTAGTTTTAAAATGCATGTCAGTCAATCGGATCACAAGAAGAAAAGCTACGAGAAAATGGACAACCTAAAACTGTCATTGCACATGTAATCCCACATGTGGACCCACTAACACACAAAGCCTGTGAGGGGAAAAAATGCCCTCTGAGAGAGCAGTGATAACTAATGACAGAAGTGAGGAAACACAGCTGAAACTACAAACAACAGACAGAGAGAGATGGGGAACGCAGAGAGCTCCAGCTGTGAGGCCCTGCATAAATGATAATGAACTCATAAAGCTCATCTGTGCTGGATAAGGAGATAAAGTGTTGTAATCTCGCTCCGGCTAAACACCAGAGCAGAATTCAAACTGCCACTTTAATAACTGCATGTGGGAAAATGAGAGAGTGAAAGACGGATAATTGTTGAAAAAGAATAACATGCACCACACATAACCCTGAGATACCAGGATGCACAAGAACACGTACAAACACACACACACGTGGCCTTTATGCACAGGTTAGTGGTGAAATGTTGAGAATATATTGTAGATCCTGTGATGATGGGTTTGTCAGTGTTATGATAGCAGACTAATATCAGCCTGAAGCAATCAGCAAACTCAATATAACCACCCAGCCATCTGACAGCCATTATACCCTCCATTACAAAACATTACAGCTTAATAATACATCTGCCCCTCACTGGGGCCTGTGTGTGAGAGATGTGTGAGGCACAGAGAGTGAATATATAGCGATATGAGCATTTGTGAGTGAGTGAATCAATGCCTGTATGCTTTTGTGTGCGTGTGAGTGTTAAATGTGTATCGATTAGGACAGGATAAGTTCCAGCAGCAATGTTAATGCTTTAAATAGAATAATCATTACCTCACAGCATCAAGATAGCCAAGTTAAAAATTGTGTATAAATAAAGCCACATACACTTCTGAGTCATGCGGCGTTAGATTCATATACCATGAAATCCACTAATCCCTTGTGGCATTCCTCCAGGCTCTGTGCTGGGTCCAATAGATTTCCTAATTACTAGGTAATGTGATTTGTTAAAAAGTGCATTCCAAAATATTTCTGGATCACAATATTTATTCACTTGTTGATAGAATTATGTTTTAATAATGCCTTTAAATGCAATGTTTTAAAGGATTTATTAGTAATCCTTACAGGATAACTGTGTAGCATCACATGCATGTCACACGAGCTTCACATGTTAAACTCACATGTGAGACACATGTGAAACACACACCATGTGTGTGGTCTTCGACATTTCCATGTGACACTCATGAGGTTTTTCTGGAAGGGATGTAGGTATTGTATGTGTGTAGTTATGCATGTTGTTTTTTGATCTGACTGTGTTTAATTATGCTTTTTTTGTCAACTGTTTTTCTGTGCTTGTTGGACCACTTTTATATATTGCTTGAAAAGTTCTGTATTCATAAAATTGTGTAAATGTTCAATCAAATTGAAGAACCAAATGCAACATAGGCACATTCAGAAAACATAGCCCTATACACAGTTGAAGTCAGAATTATTAGCCCCCTGTTAATTTTTTTCCCCAATTTTTGTTTAACGGAGAGATTTTCAACACATTTCTAAACATAATAGTTTTAATAACTCATTTCTAATAACTGATTTATTTTATCTTTGCCATGATGACAGTAAATAATATTTTACTAGATATTTTTCAAGACACTTCTATACAGCTTAAAGTGACATATAAAGGCTTAACTACATTAATTAGGTTAACTAGGCAGGTTCGGGTAATTAGGCAAGTTATTGTATAACGATGGTTTGTTCTGTAGACTATCGGAAAAAAAATAGCTTAAAGGGGCTAATAATTTTGTCCTTAAAATGGTTCATAAATTAAATCATAATCATAAATTAAAAACTGCTTTTATTCAAGCCAACATAACAAATAAAACTTTCTTCAGAAGAAAAAATATTATCTGACATACTGTGAAAATTTCCTTGTTTTGTTAAACATCATTTGGCAAATAAAAAAAAAACTAAAAAAAACAAAAACAAAGGGGGGCTAATAATTCTGACTTCAACAGTACATTTCTGGAGATTGCGAGTTATGTAGCCAGAAGTATGCATGGCTGCATTTCGTCTTTTAAACGAATGCTATGGGGCTATGTATTTAAAATGAAACTATGGGGCGGTGTGACGTCGTTCCTTTTCGCGCTAACAGCTGACACAGCTTTCCCACTGTTACTAGTTTGCACTTCAGACGCAGAGAGGTAATGACCGTGACAACGGGGTTAGAGTCTGGCGCTGGTCAATCGGTGCTTTTTAAAACACTATCAGCTGAGTTTAGGGAGGGTGGTAGGTGGAGGGAATCAGTCGGTCGGTTGGTCAGTCAGTCAGTCAGTAGCGGATCTCTGGTGGATTTACGTGAGACCAGCAGGCGCTCGCGAGAGAAATTTGAGCATACACAGCGGCCACTGGTGGATTAAAAAAAAAAAAAAAAAAAAACTGCAAAACAATGCATCTCCTGGGATTTATTTGGTGCTCTGCAGACATGTATATAGGGCTACATTTTCAGAATGAGCCTGGGTTGACTAAATGTTGTTGGAAAAACAGCCACATAGTCATTTAGTATAGTTTATCTGTCATGAAGTGGTGACTTCCTTAAAAAAAAGGTTTAATTATTATGATCTGTCTGCATAACCAAAGAACACACTAATAACAACATCTTAAAATATGCTACAAAAATAATTTTATTATTTAAAAAAAAATTATTATTATTTTATTTATTTTTTTTTATTTAATTTTATGTATAAGGATTCTATTGAAAACAGGGAGTTTATTAAAAAATAATAAATTTTGTTCTTAAATAAAGTATTAACAGAGTGAACAATGCTACCAATATACAGTATAAGTGTCACGATCACCAGCGATCGTAACTTCATAGATCGCTGGATCTCACTCAGAATCCTTATGGACTACAAATCCGCCAGTTCAAGACTACATTTCCACACATGCACTTCACTCACACACACGCTTACTCATTTTGACTGATTACACTTGCACCAAGATTGTCAAAAACTGATTACACACACTAAAGCAGCACACACACTCACTTTTCTTGCCGAGTCTTGTTATCTGTATAGTGACATTTCAATGCTTTCTCCTAGTCTTGTTTTCCTGTGTTTTAACCCTAGTCTCGTTTATACTTTTGTCCCTGTTCGCCGCCTGCCTTCCGACCTCTCGCCTGTGTTTATACTACGATTCTGGACTGCCTTTATACATCTGTTTGCACCTGTGTTGACTATTGCTTGCCTGACTTCGAATAAACCTGCAAGTGGATCCAAACCTCAGTTGTCTGTGTCACACCCCGTGTTACAATAAGAATGTACATGGCCAATATCACAATGCTTGTCTGTATTTACAGTGGGTACGGAAAGTATGCAAAAACTCCCTTAAATTTTTCACTCATTGTTGTATTGCAGCCATTTGCTAAAACCATTTAAGTTTTTTTTTATTTCCTAATTAATATACACACAGCACCCCATATTGACAAAAACACTGAATTGTGAACATTTTTGCAGGTTTCTAAAAAAACTAATATCACATGGTCCTAAGTATTAAGACTATTCGCTCAGTATTTAGTAGAAGCACCCTTTTGATTTTATACAGCCATGAGTCTTTTTAGAAAAGATGCAATACGTTTTTTTTTCTCACCAGGATTTGGGGATCCTCTACCATTCCTCCTTGCAGATCCTTTCCAGTTTTGTCAGGTTGGATGGTAAACATTGGTGGACAGCCATTTTTAGGTCTCTCCAGAGAGGCTCAATTGGGTTTAAGTCAGGGTTCTGATTGGGCCATTCAAGAACAGTCACTGAGTTGTCATGAAGCCACTCATTAATTATTTTAGCTGTGTGTTTAGGGTCATTATCTTGTTGATAGGTAAACCTTTAGTCCAGTCTGAAGTTCTGAGCACTCTGGAGAAGGCTTTCATCCAGGACATCCCTATACTTGGCCGCAATTATCTTTCCCTCAATTGCAACCAGTCATCCTCTTCCTGCAGCTGAAAAACATCCCCACAGCCCTACCATGCGTCACTGTTAGCACTGTATTGGACAGGTAATGAGCAGTGCCTGGTTTTCTCCATGCATACCACTTAGAATCAAGGCCAAAAAGTTCTGTTTTGGTCTCCTCAGACCAGATAATCTCATTTCTCACCATCCTGGAATTCTTCAGTTGTTTTTTTAAGCAAACTCCATGCAGGCATTCATGTGTTGGGCTGCAGTGATGGCTGATTTTCTTTACCCTTCTTCTATTTCCTGACTGCATCTCAGGAGCTCAGCCACAGTAAACTTTGGGTCCTTCTTTACCTCCCTCACCAGAGTTCTTTTCCCCCGATAGCTCAGGTTGGTTGGACAACCAGCTCTAGAAAGGGTTCTGGTAGTACCAAATGTCTTCTGTTTAAGGATTATGGAGGCCACTGGGCTCTTTGCAACTTTTATTTTCTAACCATGGCCAGATCTGTGCCTTGCCACAATTCTGTCTCTGAGCACTTCTCTTTCTTTGACCATGATTCTCATTTGCTCTGACATGCATTTTGAGCTGTAAGGTCCATTTAGTGTGTGGCTTTCCTAATCAAGTCCAATCAGTATAATCAAATACAGCTGGACTCAACTGAAGGTGTAGAACCATCGCAAGGATGATCAGAAGAGATGGACAGCACCTGAGTTAAATATATGATCAAAGGGTCACAGCTAAGGGTCTGAATACTTAGGACCATGTGACATTTCTGTTTTTCTGTTGTAATAAATCTGTAAAAATGGCAACAATTATGTGTTTTTCTGACAATATGGGGTGCTGTGTGTACATTAATGCAGTTAATAAGGCAGAAGTGAACTTGAAATGATTTTAGCAAATGGCTGCATTAGTGAAACATTTAAAGGGGTCTGAAACCTTCCCGTACCCACTGTATTCCAGTTATCCTATATTCTAAATTCCAAGATAAAAATGTGAAGAACAGATTATACTGGACTATCTGACCATAGTTGTACGCTGATATTTGTTGTAAATGCTGTAAATCATTTGATAATCCATTTGCCACAGCATATGTTGATATGTTTACTATAACAAACCCATAGTTATGTTTTGGAGGGATCTAGGAATGCTACAGAATATTCTGTAGTTCTACTGTAGCAACATCTCTGAAACAATGCGCTTCCAACATTGTAGGGAATTAATAAGTTTCAGTTTATATTAATTATTAAGAAACATTAAATGGGAAACCCTAATATCAATCAAAGCTATAGTAATAAATATACACAGCAATGATTTCAAAAGTTGAACGCCTATGAAGCCACAATGAATATATTTCTGAATGTATGCCCATTTCTCTGTTTAAAAGAGCTGATGGTGTCTAGGATAGGATGGGATAAAGTTTATTTGACAATAAAATGCATAAAACAAACAAAACAGTTAAGAACAAACAACTAAGAACATACATTGTTTACAAAATAAGACTGTATATTAATATATAAATATGAAATATAAAGCAAAAACACAGTCAGGTGCTAATGTACTACAGGTGCATTGTTCTTGGTAGAGTTTTATCAAGGTAGGAACAAATGAAAGCTTCAATCTATTGGTCTTACACATTGGCAGTCTTTTTCCTGATGGTAACAGCTGATATTCACTGAAAAAAGGATGTTTGGAATCAGCACTAATATGCAGTGCTTGGGAGAAGTGACGCTACTAGCCTAACTACATTTCTCAGTATCGTGGCAGTAGCATCGCTACTTTATAAATCCAATAGCTTTTCATTAGCGAAGCTTTTTTTTTTTTGTCAAGTAGCGCAGTAGCGACCACACAAGCTACATTTACCGATCGCAGATCAATAAGTGACAGCACCAACATTCACGAAGCTGGGAGGCCGGTGTCTAGCCGATGAAGGTAAATCCATATGATGGCGAGAATAACAATTTCTTCTTCTTCCTGTTTTACGATGGTTGACATCAAACTTTTTGGTGCGTTATTTGCCACCTCTTGCTCTGGTCGGTGACGTCGCAAATCAATCATTGGGCTGACACGAGTTCTTGATGAAAAGATGACTGAGGGAAAGGAGATTTATGTATGTATGTATTTATATATATATATATATATATATATATATATATATATATATATATATATATATATATATATATATATATATATATATATATATATATATATATATGTAGTTTACTGTAATAAAGGCTAAAGTATACTACGGTAATCACTATTATTTTATTAATGATACTACAATATGTAAGTTAGTGTAATTTAATGATTATTCGTAAATATTTCCCTTTACTATGCATTACTACAATATTCTAAATGCGTAACAATACAACAATATAACATGCATAACAATATAACAAATAACTGAACTGAACTGAACAATTCTGCCTCATATGATTCATTGACAGTTTTAGTGATCACTTAGATATGAATGATAATTTAAGTTGCTTCGATTTAAAAATGAAAATTGCAAAAATAGCTTGAATGTAGCTAAGCTTTTAGCTTAGCTTGCTACATTTCTCAGGGTGTAGCTTTTAGTGTAGTTAAGCTACATTTTAGGTAGTGTTGCTTATAGCTTAGCTCACTACATTTTTCAAGTAGCTTGCCCAACACTGCTAATACAGTATGTATTGCTTTTCTCATGACCGCCTGTTTAAATAGAGTCTGTATGGGCTCATATTGTTTTATTCCTATGATTTTCATGGCTGTTTTTCTTTTAATATGAACCAATTTATTTTCCAATTGAACTGACAGATTTCAAAACCAGACTGTGATTCTATAGCAAAAAAGACTTTCAAAAATAACTTGGTAAAAAAACAATCAAATATTGCTACCCACCACATACAATCTCTGCCTTCTTAAAAAATAAAGCCTCTGTTTTAGTTGTGTGCACAAGTCAATGTGTGTTCTCCAACAAAAAAACACTGTCCATATAGAACCCCAGGTATCTGTAAGATGTAACTTACTGTCTCACTGTGTCTTTAATGATCACATGCCTGTGTTCTGATACATTTCTTGTGTCTTTTTTACGTTTAAAATAAGACAGTTCTTATCACACCACTGAATGAAATTATCGATTTCACTGTAGTAGGATGATAACTCAGAGTCTGTTACTCTCACGATGATGTTCCCTTGTTTCTGTTCACACACTCGAGTGAATTACAGACAACAGAAACACTTTCTTTGATCTCTATTATATCAGATTTTTTTCCCAATTTTAATGGTTCATTTACAAACATGCAGAAAGAGCAGCGTTAAAACAAGAATTAACAGGGGGATTGTTATTTCTCCTCTGATCTGAAAATTAGACATTGAAATAGTCACCTGCAGCTTTCTTGGCAGAATGCTATGATTAAAGCTCCCGTGTTTCCATTTTTGTCAAGAAGGATACTTTTTTCTCTCTCCTATGTGTGTCTCTAGGTTAATGAGGTGGGGGTTAAACACACGAAACTAGAACACTCCAGCAACACAAATATACACACACATGGCCTTTGTGTTTGCCGCTGCCTTATATGTGGTTTTGGAAATGAAAGAGTGTATACAGACTCTTCCTGCAGAATAATTAAGCCTAAGATCACTCCGCTGGGGCCAAAATAACCTTCAAAGTAAGACATGAGAAATCGTTGTAATCACTTCATGCTGTTGTTTTGGATTTAGGACAATGAATACTGTGATGGTCTATGCTCTATGAATTTGTGCATCTCTGCTTGAGACCATTTAAATTAGTTCGGTGGAAGGTTTATGTTCTCTGTTTTTTATATTATCTGTTTTCTTCACTTTTTGTTAGGTGATTTCTGATGAAATTCATGGGTAAGCCTTTGTTGCTATATTATACACTAAAGATCATTATAGCTTCATTTAGCAACCCAGGCTCATTCTGAAAACGTACCACTATATACATTTCTGAAGAATGCCAAATACATCCCAGGAGGTATGTTTTTTTGTAGTTTTTGTTTTGCCGCTGTATTCACTTGTGTGTACATACGCGCCTGCTATTCTCATGTAAATCCACCAGAGGCAACTGTCGATTGACTGACTGAATGAATGACTGATTGATCGACTGACCTACCCTCCTCCTTCCCTAAACCCAACCAATAGTGTTTTCAAAAGCACAGATTGACCCGCCCACTCACTTCCCTAAACCCAACCGAAAAAAAGCAATCCAGAAAAGGAAAGCCCTGGCCTGATTTTTACCACGTTTTCAGATTTTACCACATTCTCACCCTGTTATTTACTTGTTTATTTATTTTTTTGGCTTCTGTTTTTGTTTTTCTCACTTTCTGGAACCGTTCTTCACCGGGCTCGAACTTCATCATCCACTGATGTACATGGAAAACTACTGAACACAGAAGGAAAGCCGCCCATATGGAGGTAAGCAGTCAGCTGCTAGCGCGAATAGGATTGGTGTCATACCACCCTGTAGTGTTCGATTTAATGACAAAATCCAGCCATTCGTACTTCTGGCTACATAATTTGTGTTACTTTTGATTATCTGAGCTACTTTTGATTATCAGATAATAAAAATTTGGTTAAAAGATTTCCTCTTGTTCCCCATTGTCTCAAGTTTGATCCATTTTATCTCTGATCTTTTTTGCACAACCAGAGATTACCAGACAACTTACATTATATTTGTATGTGGCCTGCACAGGGGTGAAAATAAATATACAGTGTTAAATGGGAGAAAGAGGGGAAAAATGTCGATACCTTAAAGGGGGGGTCCAAAGTGTATTTTAAGGCTTGGTTGTGTTTATTAGAAGCAAAGCTCATGCTTCATCTGTATAAAAGCATGTTGTTTTTTCATATATCCTACTTTGATTATATACTGCTACTCAGCTAACATGAAAACGTCTGTCATATTCCCTAGTTCCACCTAAAGGCCTGCCTTGAAAGGGCTCTGATTGGTCAGCTAACATAATGTGCTGTCATTTGCGAATTGGCTACACATCACCAAGAAAAGCGTCACGCCTCTAATAGTATGCGCTTTGCCTCTTCTATGTAAATACTGTCAGTCAGAGTAGCTGTTAGCCATATCAATTTGAGCCTGAATCAGACAGAAAATGAAGAGGACACAGCTGAACCTCATGCCTGCTCTCTACAATAAATTATGACAAGTGTCTTTCACATATTTGGAATAAGCATGTGTAAGTCATATGAACCATTTACATATCTTTTGCGAGTTTGTTATTTGAGATGTATAATGCAGGGAAAGTGGCTCCGTAGAGAGACACTGCAGCGCTCGTAAAGATTGTCTGTGTTTACAGAGGTTTGACAGATAAATATGAATTTGTAGCTAAATTGTTAGCGGTGCCTAACAGCAGTTCTCGTTGTTTACATCCTTATTGATGTCCTTGCTACAACATACCATCAACGCTAGAAACTAGGCACGTTATAGATCAATTTTAACAAATAAAAATACTTACAGGTTGTGGCTCACAATCCACAGCTTTGTCTATTATGGTTGGAGCTGCTCCTTATTTTGAGGAGTTTTTAGCCGAATCCAGCACTCAAATGGGAGAGATTCTGGAAGCTGTCCTTTGTCAAATGCTACATTTTTTTTTTTCATTTTTGGAACATAATAAAAATTCAATTGTAAGCACTTCTCTTTTGTGTCATGTTCTTTAGAAGGCCAAATGCAGCAACAGAACAAGCTCTGTGGAATTAACAGCGTTTGAATGGCATTTTCTTTGCTATAACATTACAGCGCCTTTGGCCACACCTATTCGATGCATGGGGTGTTTGCGTGTGGTAAAGCATGAAGTGTTTGTGATCTCACTAACCTGGATGTATTTTTGTAGTCCCCAAACTTCGTTTGCTGTAGGCTTTGCTAAGTTAACTCTGTAAAAGCCAACGTCTCACTTTGCATTGAACTACAATCAGAGATGTTTCATTTCTCTTCTTAATATCTGCTAACACAGCATCTTAGTTGACGCAAAACAGACTATTTATATAGTAATATTGGTAAGTATACTGTTTTGGAATGACATAACGGGTAAATGATAGCTGTACATGATAACTGAATTAAAATTATTGGGACAACTCATCCACTCTAAGGTGATTTGAGTCTTAATTTGGCCACAAATGTCTCTGCGTTTGAATGATTTTTGCTGACAAATCTTAGTTTTACACATATTTTGGGAAGATGATTTGAACATTTTCAAAAATTCAACAATACACTAATACACTATGCAAATTGACTACCCTTTCATTATGTCTGTGGCTATTTTTGCCCCATTGACTTCCATTATAATGACACTTTTTCATTAAAGGAGAAACCAACAACAATCACGAATGCATGATTATATGCTGTAATGGCAAATAAAATCATTATAATGGAAGTTAATGGTGCAAAAAACAGCCAATAACAATCAAAGGGTAGTACTTTTGAAAAGTACACAAGGGTTAATCAGTTTTCAAACATTTTTTTTTCTGTAGCATCTGCCATATTCACTACTGATTAGATAAACTGTGGAATTACTTGAGCCAAAAATATATATATATATATATAATTTTATAGTACCACAAAATCTAGGGTTTTGCCTCAGCACACCTGTCTGGAAGGTTTAAACATTACGGGAGTTTTCCGGGAGAAATAACAAAACGGGAGGGTGGCGGAAGATGGGAAAACTGGGAGAGTCCCGGGAAAAATGGGAGTGTTTGCAAGTATGGTTTTAATCAGAGTATATCTTATAAGAGTATGAAGTATGAAGTTCAGTGACCCTCCATGAGCAAAAATGGACACTCCTGGTTTACATAGTACATGCATAACTTAAAATTCTCTGCTTATTAAGCTGAAAGTATTTTAACAGAACAAAAAAGAGACACATCACCTTGAAATCTGGGAGTGATGTGTAAAATCTGGGGCGAGAGAAGTGTGTGATTTGACCGTGGGTGCTCTTGACCCAGCTGTCAGTCAAAGCGCTTCCAGGTGGCGGATCTCTGCCTGGGCACAGAGGGGTTCACTGCCAGCTGCAGCTGGTGTTTTCGGTGTGGTGGGCTCTTCTGCGCTCCTCTCAGCCCCTCGAGCACATTCCTCATGGTCTCTCTTGTTTTTTAGCATGCAGTGATTTCCATTTCTCGGCACTCCTCTGTCAGAGTGACTCACTACTGCCCACATTAAGCCGCGAAACATGCCGCTAATTACACACTGCAAACAGGAATAAGCTGCGTTGTCAGAATCAGAGGCTGTTTAAACGTTAGATAGCTTCTCCATCTGTGGAGCATTCCGAAAATGATTACTGCGGAAGTAAATCATTAACAGTGGGTTTTGTGTGTTCCTTTCTTCTTTTCTTGAGAAAAAAGTCGCTAATGATTCCCTGTCACAGTAACATTTGACAATAAGACTTTTATTCAAAGCAATTGCATATATTTGGTTAGTTCATAGATTCTTATGGAAAGTAAAGTGCTATTGTTTTGGAATGCATGTAATATCCATTTATTTATTTACTTTGAATGCATTTTGGAATGCATATTTTGTTCTTTTTAAATCAGCATACCCATGCAAAGGTGGTATCTGTCAAATGGGGGGAAAATTAGTTTAATATCTATCTATCAAGATAAAATTCAAGAGAAACAAAAAAATATATACAGAATTTAGTTGAAATTTTGCAGTTTGCATTTTTTTTTTTGTTGCAATATTTCACTTAGACTTGAAATGTATAATACTTAAATTATGTAAATTATGGGTTGTCTCTTTATTCATCAGGGGTGAACCGCCAACTTATCCAGCATATGTTTTACACTCGAATGCCCTTCAAGCTGCAACCCAATACTGGGAATCGATCTATCTATCTATCTATCTATCTATCTATCTATCTATCTATCTATCTATCTATCTATCTATCTATCTATCTATCTATCTACAGTATCTATCTATCTTTCTATCTGTCTGTCTATCTATCTGCCTGTCAGTGTCTCTCTGTCCATCCATCCATCCATCCATTCATCCATCTGTTCATCTGTTAATTCAATTATAGGCAAAATGACTTTTGTATCATTATTTATTGTACCATTATTAAATCATTATTCTGATTATAAATAAAGTTACTGATTTAAAACAATATTAGACATCAGAAACAACATTCGTTTTGATGGATATTCAACAGAAGGAATAAATAAACATAAACTAGAAACATATGATAATTTAAGACTTTTCAATAAAGATAATCCTGATTCATTAATTTATAATAATCAACACCTTTGAAAAATGTTGTTCAGTCCTTTGGTTAATAAACATTGGGTAATAAAACTACAGCTGCTCATTTGTTACTCGATAAGCTTGTGACCTTTAAATAGCATTATACAATTGTAGTTTTTAATTATGTGTCAGTAAATACTGAAATTATTATCATTACTCAAGATTACAGTTTTTCTCAGTCGCTTTGGTGCATTTCTCACAACACTATTTACATTTGCACAACAGTTAATGCATTTCTCAAAACAATTAATACAAACTGCAAAACCTAGATGATAACCTGCAAAAGCGTGTCACTTGCTTAAAATGGAGAGCTCATTCCTCAAAAGCAAGTATTCATGTCAATGAAAGTGTCAGTGTCATCAGGATGAAAAGTCATGACACCATTGTTTATGAACAAGATAGTCATATGGCTTTGTCATGTTTCATTATGACAGTTTACTCTGTACATTTTTTCCAATCCAAAACATCTGCTTTTGGTGACACTTCCTGAAAATGCTCAAGACAGCACTATATACTATTTGCACAGCCATTTGAAAACTACGGTAATGTTAGACCCCAACATTTAGTGAGGTGTCTGAGAACAAGACGTTGAATAAGTATGTTTCACATTTTTACTGAATATGCTCTCTACAATTCTAATTTATTCACAGCATTGTGCAAAAGAATAAATACACTCTTATTTACAACAAACATAAACTTCATTGGGTAGAGCTGTGCACAACTGTAAACAATAATGCAGTACATAATGGAACTGAACCTACAACATACATAGGTCTGTAAATCATTCATGAAATTGCTCTATTTAGGAGACATTTTCAGGAGAAAAAAAAAGATTTAAATTTTTTATAAAATTAGCTTGTCAGATTTTGACAACTACTTCAATATTTTTGTATGTAATGACTCAAGTAATGAAATGAGAACTACTAGTTTAATATAGAATGACTATTCTGCATTCACAGGTTCTATTTAATTTTGACTGACATGACATAAGCAAACAATAATGTTATAAAACAGCAGAGAGTTGTATGAAAGCAATTGATGCATGTCCAAAAGCATTTGCGATTTGTTGGACGGAATGAGAAACTGCTGCTATGATGTGCACAAATGACTAATTGTTTTGAGAAATGCATTAACTGTTGTGCAAATGTAAATAGTGTTGTGATAAATGCACCAAAGCGACTGAGAAAAACTGTAATAAATGTTTTTTCTTTGGCTTTATTATTTTATCACATCTGTACGCTATTACTGTTAATATAAATTATTATTTAAAAAGAAAATTGAATGTGACAGGTCGCTTTGCTAGCAAATCAGAAAAGACAAAATCTACCTTACTAAAAATGTGAGTTTCTCTCCCTCTCTCTGTTTCTCCTGTCGGTTTGCCCTGAGGTGATACAGGCAGTCATTTCCTTTTCCCGCTATGCTTCAGTGTTAAATGTAAATCTCATAATAACTGTGCCATGTGCTGCTATCTTTGTGTCATGGGCTGGTCACGCATGCTGGTGGACTGTCAGAATATTCTCCTGATAGAGCAGTGGTGAAGCGTGAAGTTCAGTCTGATCGCGTGACACCGAGCTTCAGGCCGGTCGGGTCACCTCAGTGACAGGAAATGAAAAGACTTACGCTTCAGTTTTTTTCTGTTTATCTGTCACAGATACAAACTAAAGCACAACAGAAAGGACAGGAGTTGAGGAATCTACTTTGAAGGCCAGGGACTAAAAAACAAACAGGGTTTATTAAAACATAAAGCACGAATCATGTTTTATTACTAGAAAAAGTAAGACAATTAATTACTGACAAAATTACCATAAAATATATTGTTGCTAAGAAAATATGTGTACTTTTATTTAAGTTAACGGGCAACATGGTGGCTCAGTGATTAGCTCCGTCGCCTCACAGCAAGAAGGTTGCTGGTTCGAGTCGCCACCGTGGAATGAACCACCTACTTATCCAGTGTATGATTTACACAGTGGGTGCACTACCAGCAGCAACCCAGTACTGGGAAACATTCATACACACTTATTCGCACACACTATGGCCAATTTAGTTTATTCAATTCACCTATAGCACATGTCTTTGCACTGTGGGGGAAACCGGAGCACCAGGAGGAAACCCATGCCAACATGGGGAGAACATGCAAACTCCACACAGAAATGCCAACTGACCCAGCCGGGACTCGAACCAGTGACCTTTTTGCTGTGAGGCGACAGTGCTAACCAATGAGCCACCATGTCACCCTTGATTGTTTATAACGCACTCTATTTTATCATCACCTAAAATGTATTTATATATATGTTATATTATATATAACTTTATGCAAAAACACACTGTAAAAAGCCATTAATTTTATTTACTTTTTAAAATTGTTAACATAATACTTTTAAAGCAATAACT
Source organism: Danio aesculapii (assembly GCF_903798145.1). Classification (NCBI taxonomy): domain Eukaryota; kingdom Metazoa; phylum Chordata; class Actinopteri; order Cypriniformes; family Danionidae; genus Danio; species Danio aesculapii. The sequence goes on along the minus strand of NC_079452.1, from coordinate 10,653,242 downwards.
TTATTTTTAAAAAGTGAGTAAATCTGTCAGTAAACATCCATAAATGTTTACAATTTTGCGATTTATGTTTGTATTTTAAATTTTTCCTCCTTTATTTATGTTTTTTAGGAATTGCATTATGGGACCTTGATCTTACGTCCAACAACTTTTAACCATAAAGTTCAAATAAGCGTCTTTTTTATTAACATTTTTAAAATCAGAATCAGAAAGAGCTTTATTGGCAGCTTTGTTCACACATTCGAGGAATTTGTTTTCGTGACAGAGCTTCTACAGTGCAACAGAATTACAGAGACAGGACAAAAAACAGATAATAAATATATTTTAAAACTAGAAGTAATTAGTGAATACATTTGGTAAATGTCCAACAATTCGTCTCTGGTGAAACTAATTGTAGGAATGTGAACTGCAGAGCACAACACGGAGGCCGCCATCGTCGTCGGCGCCAGTGTAGTAGTTTAAAGTGATATATTGTCTGGGTCGGATGTAAATTAGACTACAAAAACTTTGTAATAAACTGCCAGCATTTCTGCTATTTTACAGGCTTAATTCTCTATCTATTATTTCTTACACATTATATTATTATAAACCTCTAACATGTTGATAAAAGTCACTTTGTTAAACTGTAAAGAAAAATTTTAAACATCAAAAGTCGATCAAGGTCGCTCAAGGTCCCAGAATGCAACTTACAACCACAAATAAACAAAAAAAGTCAACATGACAGTTCTAAAATACAAGTTTACTCACTTGTTTTAAGTAAAAAATCAACTTGTCGCTTTAAAGCAACAGGTTTACCCACTTTTTTTAAATAAGTAAAGCAACTAATCACTTTTTACAATGTATTTCATATAATAAAATACTAAATGGGAATATATAAACAAAAATATAAGCATTATATTAATAATTATAGTACCATTGTCAGTATCATCAGCGATCTAGCATTTGCAGATCGCTGGAGAGCTACAAATCTGCCACTTTAATGAACTATAGATCCCATAACACACTTCACTCACACACCTGGTCCAGATTCCCATAGATTGCAAACACAAACAGTTAAAGCTCTTCAGGACTAATCAGATGGACTATAAACACAGCACACACACATACAATGTTGGTTACTTGGATACTGAAAGGAAGCATTTCCTTATCTTTCCTTTTGTGGTTTTGGACTCTTGTTTTACTGTTAAGTTGTTTTGCCGCCTGTTCTGACCATTCACCTGTGTTTCTGTATTAGTCTATTGCATTAACCATGTTATAATGTTTGCTGCTTTTAACCCTCCCTGTTATTTATGAAGACTTAAAATGCAAAAGCATCTATTAAATGTAACTGCCATCAAAAACTTGAAAACAATATTAAATATGTGTGAATACTCTTCACACACATATACAGTTGAAGTCAGAATTAGTAGCCCCCCTGAATTATTAGCCCCCCTGTTTATTTTTTTCCCCAATTTCTGTTTAATGAAGAGAACATTTTTTCAACACATTTCTAAACATAATAGTTTTAATAACTCATTTCTAATAACTGATTTATTTTATCTTTGCCATGATGACAGTAAATAATATTTGGCTAGATATTTTTCAAGACACTTCTATACATCTTAAAGTGACATTTAAAGGCTTAATTAGGTTAACGATGGTTTGTTCTGTAGACATTCAAAAAAATAATTGCTTGAAGGAGCTAATAATTTAGACCTTAAATTGTTTCATAAAAAATTTAAAACTGCTTTTATTCTAGACGAAGTAAAACAAATAATACTTTCTCCAGAAGAAAAAAATATTATCAGACATACTGTGAAAACTTCAAAGGGGGGCTAATAATTCTGACTTCAACTGTATATATTCATCAAATACTTAACATAAATCTGCTTAACCTCAGCCCATTCAGAAATATTGGTTCTTTCCCAGAATTCTCTAAACGCTAAAGTTTACACAGCGCACAAAGCACACAACCAATCAAAAGATGCAATCTGAATCATGTGATGTCTCAAAATAAATCAAGCGATTAAATTCAATTCAATTTAATTCACCTTTATTTGTATAGCGCTTATACAATGTAGATTGTGTCAAAGCAGCTTCACATAAAAGGTCACAGTAAATAGGAACAGTGTAGTTCAGTTTGTAGTGTTTAAGTTCAGTTCAGTTGAGCTCAGTTCAGTGTGGTTTAATAATCACTACTGAGTCCAAATATTGAAGGGCAAATCCAACGATGCGCAGCTCTACAGATCCCGAACCATGCAAGCCAGTGGCGACAGCGGAGAGGGAAAAAAAACTTCACTAATGGCGGAAGTGAAGAAAAAAAACCTTGAGAGAAACCAGGCTCAGTTGGACACGATCATTTTAATCCTCCTTTATTATTTTAACAACACTATAATATGAGTAAATCATTCACATATGCAGCTAATTTTCATGCTAGGGTGGCAAAATAATGTCTATTGCTAGCCACTGGATAATAAACTGTTAGATTTCACTCTGCAGTGATTGAGTTAGAGGCTTCGAATGACTTTCGCACTGATATATCATCACTTGTTTATTCTTGAATGCAATGACTGAGCATTTGAGGGTTTCAGTCTACATCTCTTGACAGTGTTTTGAGCAAACTAGTTATATTCTTATCGATGGAGCTGCAGTATTTTTGATGCACTGTAAACTGTTGTTTGTAAAAACCTAATTCACCTTCTCTTGGCTGAAAGCTCTCTGTTTTTCTCTAACAAACAAAGAGAGAAAAGGAGAGTGTTACTACATTGAACTGACCATGATTTAATTGTGATTTTGCTACTGTTTACTACCTTTAAAACATTTAAAAGCACCTTTATTTCCTGTAAAAAAAAAAATGATTGTTTACTTTGCTTAAAAAAGTGAATTGATCTAAATTACCTGAAAAAAAGTTTACCTAACTTAATTTGTATAATTATGCACAGTTCAATTACTTTAGATTTTTTAAGCAACATATTGACTCAACTTTATTTAAATAAAGTCACTTTTTAATAATGTTAAGAGTCAATAAAATGAAATAACTGATCCTAAAAATGTTGCTAGTTCAAGCATTTAAAATAAGCTGAAAGAACAATTTTTGAGATTTCGTTGAGGCAACTTAACTGTTTTATGTTCAATCTACTTAAATTTGTAAAGATTAACTTAAAATTAACTTAATTCCTTCATGTTGCCCCAACACAAACCGATTTTGTGGAACCCAGCATATTTTTACAGTGAAGTTTTGCATCTGAATATTAACCTTTAAAAAAAATAAATAAAAAAAAACATTTAATTTTATTAAGGACAATCTACATTCTGAGGTAATCTCTCTTTATAGTTACAAAGCTACATTATAAGTACTTATTGTAAAAAGTTTGAGAATTAACTTGTAGTGCACAATACAGTCATGCAGCACTAAAAACAATCCATTCATCCACTGTGAATCACAATCTGCTAACAGTGCATTGTGAAGCAGTTCTGTTTGTTGTGCATCAGTTTCAGAGCTAAATGAGTTATTGTTTATGAAAGCAGCATAGATAAGATCAACAGCTTCAACTATGACTATTACCACAATGTATACTCAACTGTGCCTCTAAGTCACGGTAATGGAGGTAATGGATATACTGTGTGTAAACAAATACTTTACAGTCTGGGATTGTATATGCTTTGCAGTGATTGATTTTCCGGTTTTGTTATGGGTTTGCCAACAATTATTTTAACCCTAACTGATGCAGTGTTTAGATTTTTATATATAGAGTTGAAAATCAGAATTATTAGACCTCATAAATTATTACCCCCCTCCCTATATATATTTTTCTCCAATTTCTGTTTAACAGAAAATATTTTTTTCAACACATTTCTAAACAAAATAGTTTTAATAACTCAATTTTAATAACTAATTTATTTTATCTTTGCCATGGCGACTCAGCTTAAAGTGCAATTTAAAGGTGTAACTAGGTTAATAATGCAATTTAGGATTACAGGCAAATCACTGAATAATGATGGTCTGTTAATCCAAAAATATATATTGCTTACTGGGACTAATAATATTGACCTTAAAATGGTTTCAAAATATATAAAAACAGCTTTTATTCTAGCTGAAATAAAACAAATAAGACTTTCGCCAGAAAAAAATATAGGAAAAACTTGGAAAAAAATCTAATCTGTTCAGTGTAATTTGTGAAATATATGAAAAAGAAAATAAACAAAAATCACAGGAGGGCTAATAATTTTGATGTCAACTGTTTATGTATGTAGTTTTTTTAGCTCATCATGTTCTGTTTTTGATTCGTTTCCTTGTATTTGATGCTGTGTTCAAGAGGCCAATCAGAATGTGTCGTAAATTCTGTATAAATGCTGTCAATGTTGCATAGAAAAAAATATATATATTTAAACAATATTTAAACTGTCACAATAGCTCACATACTGTACCTGGATTATATATTGGTTTAAAATACATGTTTCAAAACTTTTCTTAGAAAATATGTATTGCAGTTTATTCAATACAGTCATAAATAAATACACCCTCAATGTAATATTCAGTTGACAACAACAAAAATATTTATAAATTAATTAAATTATGAACTACAAAAATAAAACATTTGCTGAATCAATGACATATAACGTACAGTAACTATTAGTCTTCAGTGTCCAAAAATCTAATTCAAATCAAAATTATTACACCTGTTGTATCTAGCATACTAACGACAAGAAAATAGCTGGAAAGAGCATATCTGTGGTAGCATCTGTGGTAGCATATCTGTGGTAGAAACTAAAGTTAGATTGTTCTTTTTTTTTTTTTTTTTACTGTGACACGAGCAGTATTAAGACATTTACTTTCGAATGTCTCACTATTGAATTTGATCCTGAGAAAATTACACAGCCGCAATTCTTTCAGAATATACGATATTCCTATATTTAATCACGAGTCTCCCATTCACGGGTCCTAAATATCCTCTGAACCACCTCTGGTAACATCTGCACTTAACCTAACATTAAAAATGTTCAGATGGCTGATTTTTCATGGTAACACCGTCATGAATTAAGCGCCAGGTCACTTGCTAACCCTGTTAAATTACAATCTTACTTGCGTGACTCATTCCGACTTGAAAATGAAACACTTCTAAAAGATTAAGTGGTGTCGAGGACATTATTTCTGTTATGTTACTCTGAACGCTGGTGTTCAGACTTTGGCAGAACAAAGTGAGAACCGAACACAGACCTAAAATCATTTAAAGCCCAGCGAATCGCATCTATTTGTGGAAATGCTGTTTCCTGCAATCTATGGCAGCCCCTGAGCAGGTCTAATTAACGGCCTGAGGTATCGACAAGCGCTCCGGCTAAAGACAAATAACCCCACATTTATCTCAAACCTATTTTTACCTAATTAAAGAAACACCTCCATTGACTTTTAACCCAACACACTTTGAGTTTGATTGGGGAACAGGATTTATGAAAACCAGAGAAAGTCTGGGAAAGAGATTTTCCGTTAAGGAGAAAGACAAAACGCTCAAAATAAAGTAGATGAGAAGTTAGAGGATGCGTTTGCTTATTCGGCTTCTCTCAAAGGAGTGCTGCGCTGCAGAGAAAAATTCATCACTGTATGCCTCATTAGTAATTATCATTTTATTGGTCTGTTATGGAGCAGTGACTCTGTCTGAATGCTGTCATAACAGAAGATTACCATATATACAGATGAACACATATATACGAAAAAGTTTAGATATAAGCAAACTTTTAGGAGTCTAACTTTAAATCTTTACCGCAGCAATAAGTATGTTGGTTATATAAGGCTATTTATTTCTTAAAGCTCTCTTATTATGGATTTTTGACAATTACCTTTAACGCAGTGAGCAACACAGCTCTTAGAGAATGAAAACATTTTGCCGATTGACGCGAGACTCTTATCGTGCGATAAAAAAAATATCGCCGTAAATCTATTCTCAAAGTTGGGTTAGGAGCTGGGTCTATTCTACACAAGCTATGATGACTTTCACCTTGATATTTTCACCTTGATGACTTTCACCTTGACCGGTGAGCTGTCTGACAAAAAAGTGTCCTTCTGAATCAAGTCCAGACACTAGCTCTGTCTTGTCCTGTCCTGTTGTGCTCGGCTCGAGTTTTCTTGGGTCGAGCACTTGTTTTGTCATTGTGTGTGTCTTTGGGCGCGCATCATCATAGGTACTCGCGTACCGTGCACGCTCCTGCTTGACAAATGGAGAAGAAAAAAAGCTTCCGCATTTCGCAATGTGAATGTGTGTGTTTGTGTGTGTAACTTTTTCTTTGTTATGCCGAGGTCTTCATAATCCCGGAGCTGGCCGTATCCTGAGCAAATTTTGTAGTGGTCATAGAGGAGTGGAGCACATGTGACTGATTCCTGAAAGACCCCCATGACAAACAAGTTTTTGCATTGATCCTGTGTGCGAGCCTGAAGACCGCTGGTGAAGTACTTACTCCTGCAGCTTCTCCATGATGGACGTCCGGCATTCTCCAGCCTCCAGCGCCTAGACTGCAGCTCTGCACAAGAAGTTTGGCCAGAGGAGAAATGGTCATGCACAACTGAGACTGGGTTCTCTCAAGGTTTTTTTCCTTCACTTTCGTCAATTGGTGAAGTATAGGTGAATTGAAAAAGCTAAATTGGCCTTAGTGTATGTGTGTGAATGCAAGGCTGGAAGGGAATCTGCTGCGTAAAACATATGCTGGATAAATTGGCAGTTCATTAACTCCTGATTAATAAAGTAACTTAACCGAGGGAAAATGAATAGAAACTTGAATCTAACTTACTTGTTGCTTTTTGATACTTGAAAGCTTCATGATGTCACACTTAAAGACATATTTCTTGAGTAAACCAACTGACTCAGGTCACATGTTTTGTGATTTTCATTTCCAGTAAAAGTTTAAGATCTGAGCACGAATCACAAATGTATTTTTTTTTTCTGAAACAGTGGTCCTTCCCACTAACTGATACATCTAATGCATTTAAAAACTTCCTGAGCGTCCAAATCACCATATTTATCATTTACTATAATCCATTAAATCTTTTCAAATTCCCTTGTGGATCCCAGGCCCTGACATGGGACATTTAGATCAGGTTATGCAAATGACACGAGTCCTCTCATCTGAATATGGAGTCCTGCTATGTCCTCTGTGAGAGAGCAAGGACATGCTGATTGGAAGATTGAGAGTCTGAATATGCAAATTCCCAAACGCACTAGTCAACTTTAAAAGCAGAATATGTAAAAGTGCTCATGTGGTCTCTGACAGTTCGTCAATAAGATGAGCATGTACAGATGTATATGCAGAGTGAAGGATATTTTGAAGGGCAAAATGTCAAACATATGTCTTTCTTTCTTTCTTTCTTTCCTTCCTCATTTCTCTTTCTTGATTTTCAAAACACTTTAATACAAAAATAGTTATTCATTCATTCATTCTCTTTTCGGCTTAGTCCCTTTGATACTCTGGGGTCAACACAGCGGAATGAACCCCTAACTTATCCAGCACGTTTTTAAGCAGCGGATGCCCTTCCAGCCGCAACCCATCTCTGGAAAACATCCACACACACTTATTCACACTAATACACTATGGACAATTTAGCCTTCCCATTTCACCTGTACCGCATGTCTTTGGACTGTGGGGGAAACCAGAGCACCCGGAGGAAACCCAAGCGAACGCAGGGAGAACATGCAAACTCCACACAGAAACGCCAACTGATCCAGCCAAGGCTCGAACCAGTGACCTTCTTGCTGTGAGGCAACAGCGCTACCTACTGTGTCACTGCGTCGCCAAAAATAGTAATACAATATCTAAACAATTAACTCACAATAAATAAAAATGGAAAAAAAGAATAGGAAACAAAAAGGGGTGCAAAAAACTTCGGAACAGTAAAGCATTTACCACTTTGTAATGTTGCCATTTCTTTTTCACAGCACTTAAAAGACGTTTAGGGACTGAAGACACCAAGGGATGAAGTTATTTAGGTGTAATTTTGTTCATTCTTCCTGCAAACAAGTCTTAAAGTTGACAACAGTACAAGGTCTTCGTTGTAGCATTTTGTGCTTCAAAATGTGCCACACATTCTCTATTGGAGACAGTTCAGGACTGCAGGCAGGCCAGTCAATTATCTGTATCCCCCTCCTATGCAACCAAGACTTGTAATGTGTGCAGAATGTGGTTTTGTATTGTCTTGTTGAAATATGTATGGGTGTCCCTGGAAAAGATGTCTTTTTGAGGGAAGCATATTGTGCTCCAAAATTTACTATGTACTTTTCAGAATTAATGGTGCCATCACAGAAGTGCAAGTTACCACTCACAAAACCCCATACCAAGTCAGACCCTGGCTTTTAGACTTTTTGCTGGTAATAGTCTGGATAATTCTTTTCTTCTTTTGTCCAGAGCACACGGCCTCCATTTCTTCCCCCCAAAAATACCTGAAATACTGATTCATTTGATCACAGTACACGTTTCCACTGTGTAATGCACCATCCCAGATGTCTCAGAGCCCAAAGAAGTTGACAGCACTTCTGAACACTGTTAACATAGGGCTTTCTTTTGGTACAGTACCATTTTAACTGGCATCCTGTCCCAACTTTTTGGGAATGTGTTGCGGGTCTGAATGTCAGGAAAGGGTGAATATTGACAAATGAAATGAAGTTGATCAGACAAAACATGAAATATTTTATGTTTATGTTGTCTGCAATGTAATACAAGTCACTACTTTCTTTTTTTATTTACGTTTTTCACACTGTCCCAACTTTTTCTGATTTGGGGTTGTACTAAATACTCTCATTTAACTTGTTCTAATAAAAAATGAAGAAGTTGACATTAAATGTTTTGGTGGAAAAGCTTTCACCAAAACTGTAACGTGATGGGGCACTGACAACTGAGTTGCATATCCAAAGGCAGGGTTTATCAAGCAGAGAATGATCAGGCAAGCAACAGTCAACCCAGAAGCAAACAGATGTATACAGGCAAATCCAGAGACATGCTCATAAACAGGCGGATGGTCAAAGGCTGGGAGCAGACAAACAACAACAAAACAAAGCAAAGATCAGTACAAAGAAAGACAAGAAAAATATGTCGCAATGTTCACTAACAGTATAACAAAACTCAGCCTAGATGTGTGTGTGTGCTGTTTAAATAGTCCTGTAATCAGTTCTGAAGAGCTTCAGCTGTGCGTGTTAATAATCAGCCAGGATTAGGAACTGGTGTGTGTGTGCAGTGCAGGAATGTATCTTGTAGTCCATATAATGGCAGATATGTAGTTCTATGCATTCTGTGTGTTTAACAGCGATCTGCCAGGATTAGATCACACACACACACACACACGCACACACACACACACACACACACAAATCTGTAAAACAGTGAACAAAAACTCAAAGCTGAAATCAAAATCAAATCAATTTCTTCTTTTCTTTCTTTCTGATTTATCATGACTGTAATCTTCATTTATTTCTATACTGACATCAGTCGATCAAACTGGTGTGTTCCTTTAGGATTCCTTTGAGAGAGCCACCATATCCTTATCTCTAGAGAAACTCCATCTCTAGAGATGGACACATTCTGAAACAAACACCTAAAACGTGCTTCAGTGGCATCAGCATCCTATATTTGCAAATATTATTCAGAACACAGCCTTGTGTTGGATGTGTAATGAATGCATTAGAGTTTATTACAGTCCTTCAGAAATAATGATTGCATCTGACCCACATTATAAACACAAATGCAACAACGCAACAGCGTACCTTATGAGCCACATATTCCCTCATTTAAAATCAAACAGCACATTGCGCACAAGAATAATTACTCTGATATTTTCAAACTTGAACAGACCTAATATTACCATACATCAAATGCATTTAATGATTAAGCTGAATAATTAATGCAAGCCGTGAAAACATTACCCTGAGGACTGCAAGAGGCATTGCATTATGTATACGTTTGTTTGAAAATAAACTCTGTTTGGAGAACACAAACCTATATTGTATCCTACACATGATGTGCTTTGAACGGTAATTGTGTTTTATTACTTGCTTGTTCTCATATTCCTGCAATTATTGTTGTGAAATGATGCAATGCAAATCTAAAATGAAGAAATGCGCAATGGGGTGTGTTGCAGTGATTTTACCATGGTTAAGCAGTCCAAAATTGCAATATTAGTAACATTCATTCATTCATTTTCCTTTCCACTTAGTCCCTTAATTAATCAGGGGTCGCCACAGTGGAATAAATTGCCAACACATCCAGCACAAGGTTTACGCAGCGGATGCCCTTCCAGCTGCAACCCAACACTGGGAAACACCCATACACTCTTGCATTCACACACATACAGTACCCTACAGCCAATTTAGCTTATTTAATTGACCTGTAGTGCATGTCTTTGCACTATGGGGGAAACTGGATCACCCAGAGGAAGCCCACATGAACACGGGGAAAACATACAAACTTCACACAGAAATGCCATCTGACCCAGCCGGGGCTCGAACCAGTGACCCTCTTGCTGTGAGGCGATTGTACTACCCACTACGCCACCGTGACACCCATATTAGTAACATTAAAACAAATATGTATCTGTCACTAGACAACAAAACCAGTTTTATGTATGTATATTTTTGGCAATAGGCAAAGTTACATTGTATAAGTTTATGCGATACTAATTGTAAATTCAAAAAAGAAAAAACCCATTTTATGGTCCAGGGTCAAATACATTTGTATTTAACCTGTTTAATTTAAATACACTCACTGGCTACTTTAAGCACACCTGTCCAACTGCTCGTTAATGCAAATTTCTAATCAGCCAATCACATGGCAGCAACATTTGCTGGAGTCCAAACCGAGCATCAGAATGGGGAAGAAACATGATTTAAGTGACTTTGAATGTGGCATGTCTGTTGGTGCCAGACAGGCTGGTCTGAGTATTTCAGAAATTGCTGATCTACTGGGATTTTCACACACAACTAGCTCTAGGATTTACAGGAGAATGGTCAGAAAAAAAGAAAATATCCAGTGAGCGGCAGTTCTGTGGGCGCAAATGCCTTGTTGATGCCAGGGGTCAGAGGAGAATGGCCAGACTGGTTCGAGGTGATAGAAAGGCAGCAGTAACTCAAATAACTACTCGTTACAACCAAGGTGTGCAGAAGAGAATCTCTGAATGCACAACACGTCCAACCTTGAAGCGGACGGGCTACAACTTGGTGCCACTCCTGCAAGCTAAGAACTGGAAACTGAGGCTACAATTTGCCCAGACTTAACAACATTGGACAATAGAAGATTGGAACAACATTGCCTCGTCTGATGAGTCTCAATTTCTGCTGCGATATTCAGATAATAGGGTCAGAACTTGGCATCAACAACATGAAAGCATGGATCCATCCTGCTTTGTATCAATGGTTCTTGCTGGTGATGATGGTGTAATGGTATGGGGGATATTTTCTTGGCACACTTTGGGCCAATTACTACAAATTAAACATCGTGTCAATGACACAGCCTGCCTGAGTATTGTTGCTGACCATGTCCTTCCCTTTATGACCACACTGTACCCATCTTCTGATGGCAACGTTCAACAGGATAACACGCCATGTCATAAAGTGCAAATAATCTCAGACTGGTTTCTTGAACAGTTCACTGTACTTAAATGGCCTCCTCAGTCACCAGAACTGAATACAATAGAGCACCTTTGGGATGTGGTGGAACAGAGACTTGCATCATGGATGTGCAGCCGACAAATCAGCAGCAACTGCATGATGCTATAATGTCAATATAAACTAAAATCTCTGAGGAACCTTGTTGAATCTATGCCATGAAGGATTAAGGCAGTTCTGAAGGCAAAAGAGGGTCTAACTCGGTACTAGTAAGGTGTACCTAATATAGTGGCCAATAAGTGTATGTGTATATATACAAATATTTAAACAAATGTATTTAAGTTTTGTCTTATAGGATAAGATTATATAAATAACCTCAAAACCCTAGTCAAAAGCAAGTTTTTCTGCAGCAATATCACAGATGAATATGACAGTACTATCAATATAAAAAGAAAACAATTTGTATTCAAAATGATTTTCTTCAGTTCTATAAGTACTGTAGGTCAGTCCACATTCCTGGAGGATCACCAACACTGCATATTTTGGATGTCTCCTTTGTCTGTTACACCCATTACAAGTCTCTGCTAATGAGCTGATGATCTGAATCAGGTGTGTTTGGTTAAGGAGACATGGGAATGTGCAGAGCTGGTGATCCTATAGGAACTTGGTTGAGAAACACTGCTGTAGATGTTTCCCAAGTGCAAGTGCAGTCCTTAATTTGAAACACAATAGCAGGTGCTCAAAAACGTGGATACCCACATGATAGATAGATAGATAGATAGATAGATAGATAGATAGATAGATAGATAGATAGATAGATAGATAGATAGATAGATAGATAGATAGATAGATAGATAGATAGATAGATAGATAGACTACAGTATTCAAAAAATAACATGTGAACATGTCAAATATTTTGATATGTCAAATCCAACATAGGCTCATTCTGAAAGCATAGCCCATTTCTGGAGATCACAAATTATATAGCCAGAAGTACGGATGGCTGCATTTCATCTTTAAAATGAACACTTCGTAATTCATTTTTTGAGCTTAGCAGCTGACCCCATACCTCCCTATGGGTGGCTTACACGCTGTAAACACTTTGTCCAGTAGTCCGCCATGTAAGTTGGTGGACTTAAGATGCAGAAAGGAGTTGATCACGATGAGGTTGGAGTCCAACGAAAAACGGTTCCAGAAAGCAGGTACGACATAAACAGAAGCCAAAAAATCAAAGAAACATGTAAATAACAGGGTGAGAATGTGGTAAAATCTGAAAACTTCAATAAAATCAGGCAAGGGCTTTTCTTTTTTTGGATTGCCAACTGTTGGTTGGGTTTAGGGAAGGAGGAGGGTGGGTCAGTCGATCGGTCAGTCAGTCAGCAAAATATTATATATTCATTCATTCCCTTCCAGCCGCAACCCATCACTGGGAAACACACACACACTTATTCACACATACACTATAGACAATTTAACCTACCCAATTCACCTGTACCGCATGTCTTTGGACTGTTGGGGAAACCGCAGCACTCGGAGGAAACCCACGCGAATGCAGGGAGAACATGCAAACTCCACACAGAAACACCACCTGACCCAGCCGAGGCTCGAACCAGCGACCTTCTTGCTGTGAGGCGACAGCACTACCTACTGCGCCGCCATATTATATATTATTCCTCCAGCAAATATTATAACAAATAAATAACAAGTCTTATATATCCAGACAGATCAGAATAATAGCTACTAGCTAACAATGTTTATATATTATACTATATACTACACTACTAGGCCTTTCTTATCTGCCTCTGAGCTAACTAAGCTGAACTGTCTCCATCACTGCTCATATCAAATGTTCAGTCTGCATCATTCTCATGGTTACTAAAACTCATCTCATCTTCACTTTCACCTGCAGGAAGAGCCAGTTCTGTCCTTTTTTTTTTTCTTTCACTTACCATCGAACATGGTGGTCCGCGCTAATACACTGTTCCCTGTATTTATATCTAATCAAAAGTAGTATTGCCATTAACATGAGATTTTATCCATAATGCAAATACTATTAACATATGACTAATCAACATCATATTACTAGCATTCATGTTGTTATTGTTACAACTTAAAAAAATCATAGCTGACCTTGCTAGCTAGCTAATCGACTGCAATATCCCACATTCCACGATTGCACAGTATTGCCATTTGGCAACACATACATTTGATCGATTTACAAACAACTACTTTGATAAAAACTTGTTGTGAATATGTCGTTATAACTCACTGGAGTTGATCCTTTGTTTTTATTGACGTTTTCATTTGCATTCAGCAGCTACTCAAAATAATTCCAGTCTGTCAGAAATAGCACACAGAAAAACACTGCATGTCATGTGATGTAACCAAAGCACATCATTGGCTAACTAAGGTCTTCATATTCAAACCAAAAAATTAGAACGTTGGTCTTAAAGAAACAGTGGCAGGAATATGAACATACAGTACATGTTGCTATATAGTAGTAGTAGAGGGTTAATGTTGATGAAATATATTTTTTTATTTATTTCAATTAACAAAAATCTTTTTTGACCTTTGTCTCAGTTTTCGTTTCCCAAAATAACCTTGCTGCTAATAGTGTTGCACAATATATTGATACTAAAAAAGTATCACGATACCCTGGCTCTCAAAACTATAAGTTTCTGCACTTTTCAATGACAGCTGTAGTTGTGAGTGCTCATCAATAGGGGGCAGTGTAGCAGCCACGTACTTCTTCTACGGCACAGTGTGTGTGTGTGTGTGTGTGTGTGTGTGTGCGTGCGCGCGTGCGTGTGTGTGTGTGTTGTTTTTACAGTCATTACTTGAGCTGTAGACACACTCTCTCTCCAGTGACAAAACAATGCAGTGAACCCCCACAGCTCAGCTTGTGGACAGAGCTGATTTACAAATTGAAATATAGAATTATTTTGTGCGTGTTGCTGACAGTCAGGGCAAGCCCACGAATATCACAAATCCTGTGTGTACCGTGACATCCCGCGTGCAAAACACGTCCAACTGTGCCCTGCTTGAAGCTTGAAGGAAGAATGTAAAATAAACTTAGTCTCTGTGTATAAGACGGAGTATCAGTCACACTCCCAAATTTTAACCGAGTCGAGCGTGGTGACTGCGGGCCTGATGGCGGAGAATCGCGCTGCAGAGCTGAAAGCAAAAATCCAGAATGATGGTCTGCTCTGCTCTGCTCTGCTGTGTGATGAACTCCGACACGACACAATTGAACCAAAGTTCAGTCGAGCCAAAAGTAAATACTGATACTTAAAAGTAAGCTGATCGCGCTGTCCTTGAAATCGGAGATACAAACAAGCAAATCACATATTTTAATTATATAAAGTAATTTATGATGTTAATATTTTGATTTCAAAGATATTAAAATATCATACATGAATAAATATGCTAAATATATTCCAATATATTGCAAAAAATTATGACATAAGCCTGAATTATTTTTTTTTTACATGACAAAAATGTAAGTAGAGGTCTGTAAACATCATCTAAAGCTAATAGGATGCTGTAATAAGATCTTGTCAAAGTAACAACATTACTGTATATCTTTTTAACAAATAACCATTTTTATTATTAGATGCCATCATGGACAGCTAAAAATGCATGTCACGTCATTCACCACTCACTGTCATGAACAGTACCAAGACCAAAAAAGTTATATGCACTTTTGTCTATAGTTTTTCTTTCTTTCTTTTTCTTTAAAAGCTGCAACTTTTTTTATTGGTGTTACAACAGCTTGGCTGGATTGCTGACAAAATTAGTTTTTATTTCTATATTTGTTATGTTTTTTTAAAATGGTTCTACTCTGTTTCAGAGTGTTTATTAATGAATATTTTGAAAGAAAAAATATGGTGTAGTATCGATTTATTATTAATATCATGATATTTAATTTAGATATCGTATCGAAGTCAAAATTTTAGTATCATTGCTAATTCACAATGTACAGTTGAAGTCACAATTATTAGCCCCCCTGAATTATTAGCCTTCCTGTTTATTTTTTTCCTCAATTTCTGTTTAACAGAGAGAACATTTTTTTCAACACATTTCTAAACATAATAGTTTTAATAACGTATTTCTTATTTCTTTGCCATGATGACAGTAAATACTATTTGATTAGATATTTTTCAAGACACTTCTATACAGCTTAAAGTGACATTTAAAGGCTTAACTAGGTTAATAATTAGGTTAACTAGGCAGGTTAAGGTAATTAGGCAAGTTATTGTTTGACGATGGTTTGTTCTGCAGACTATCGAAAGAAAATATAGCTTAAAGGGGCTAATAACTTTGGAAAATGGTTCATAAAAAAATTTAAAAACTGCTTTAATTCAAGTCGAAATAAAACAAATAAGACTTTCTCCAGAAGAAAAAATATTATCAGACATACTGTGAAAATTTCCTCGCTCTGGTAAACATATTTTGGGAAAATATTTTAAAAAGAAAATAAATTCAAATGGGGGCTAGTAATTCTGACTTCAACTGTAGAACCAAAACCAGATGATGCTTGCTAATACAAAGTTTTGCTTATTTTTTTTAACCGTAAAAACAGAACATCCTATTCTAATAGCCAAGCCATCTTTCCCATTTGTTTTTCCGAGTGGTCCATCTTCTCCTTCTTGTTTTTCTTTCTGTTTCTACTTGAGCTATTTTCTTTTCTTCTAGATAGTCAAACGTGAAGTATGAGCAGATTTTTTTCCTGAAAAAAAAAGCAGTCCCTAACCTCGGAGGCACCACAGATCTGAAAACAGGCATAGGAATATTAGACAGGGACCTCGGCACTGTTGTTCTGACTTCAATGTTCCGCATTTCAACTCCACCACCGAATCACTACAAAATCAATGTGAGAGCAAACCACTCTTCGCCATGTGAGTTTCTGTCCCAGTGTTACGAGAGGTCTGTGTTTGTGCATTTCTCCATTGTGGATGGGCTGTGTATACTACAAACTCCTTTGACGGACCTGTGAAAGATGTTATATTGACCTCTGTCAGTTCCGGCCGCTTCACTCCACTCCAGCAGAAACACTTTGAGTCCTCTGGGGTGGAACACTTTTAGTGGAACATCTTAATGACGGAACATGTGTCATTGGGAAGGAATTAACCGCAGAGAGGAAATCTCCCCTCAGGACAAACCACTGCTGGTGTCAGCTTCCTCCTCCAAGTGTTACAAAAACAACCGATATATAAAAACAGACACGCTGGAGGGATAAATAACACACACGCGTCCAAGGCTCAGCTGAGATTTCTGTGTATCATTTATGGATGAAGTGTAACCATAAAACATTTGCTCAGTAGCTTGGGTACACGAAGCCAGAAAGTTGACTACATCTACAGTACACAGCATTGTAAGGTGGGTTAATAATAGATCAAATCAAGACTTTCTACTGAAATAACTTTCATTCAGAAAAAAATGTAACATTCACAAAATATTTTACAAGGAAGTAGAATGAATCGTGAAGCTGAAAGGAGAATGCGAAAGTGTTTCAATGTACTTTTTTAAAAATGTGAAAAAATTATATATATTCATTTAGAAATATATCATGGTTGGAGGAAAGTACTTACCCCAGGTGCAGGAGTTTAAGTATCTCAGGGTTTTGTTCACAAGTGAAGGAAGGATGGGTTTGGATGGGATTGACTGGCGGATTGGTGAAATTCGAACTAAAACCATTTATTAATACTTTTAAAATTGATTTTATCTTTACGGAATATATCTCCTCTTAACAAATATTGTTAATGTTGGCGGCAGCTAGCTCTCTGCAACTCTCACATGGTCGCCCACTGAAGCTAATCAGGCCTGTGCCCGGTCAGTACCTGAATGGGAGATCACATGGGAAAGCTGGGTTGCTGCCGGAAGTGGTGTTAGTGAGGCCAGCAGGGTGTGCTCAACCTGCGTTCTGTGTGGGTCCTAACAACCTAGTATAGTGAAGGGGACACTATACTGCTTGGTGAGCGCCTTCCTTCGAATGAGACGTTAAATCGAGGTCCTGACTCGTTAAAAAATCCCAGGATGTTCTTCGAAAAAGAGACGGAGAATAACCCCAGCATCCTGACCAAATTTATCCAATGGCCTCTGTCCATCATGGCCTCCTAAAAATCAGATGCTGCACACTGGTTGTGGATGAGGAGATTTCCCCTAATGTGTAAAGTGCTTTGAGTGTCTAAAATAGCGCTACATAAATGTAAGCAATTATTATTATTAAATATGTTGTGTTAGTATATAACATTTACTGAATAGGTTATAATGAATAATGGATAGTTAATAAAGTACATGGGCTCTATTTTAATGATAGAATTTGCTATTTACATAGCAATTTTGTAAGTGGAAAAACTGAAAACTTTGATAGCGAGAAATCAATTAATCAGATCATCTGCAACACAAGGATAAAGAACGAGCCTCCTTCATTCGCACTTTCTCTTTACTTTTACTCTTTACTGCTTTACTTTGGTGGAGTAAGGAAACAGTGGAAACTCAATCAACTGAAGACATCCATTATCCTACATATTTATTTTCATTTGTTAACCGTAACAATTTGTTTCAAAACTATTTCTAAATTAAATTTTAGTTTCCAGCAAATTAATAAATAAACAATATTAACGAAGTTTGGAGTTAAATCCAAAAACACGTCCTATTCTAATGGTCTATATGGTGATGCGTATATCTCCAAAAGCCCACAGGTGGACAAGTCTACACTTGTTTATATTAAAACAAATATAAATATGCATATAATAAGTAAAAAAATGGCCATGATTTCAACGGTAAAAAAACTGTAAAAATGCTATGGTAAAAATCCGTAACCTGGTTAACAGTATGTTTCTTTAATATGTACGGCAAATTGACTTTCCCAGAATTCCCTGCATGGCACATCACTTTTTATGCTTTTCGTTGACGCTATTATGGATCTTTTTAGTTGTTTCCCAATCAGTTATGTACATTAGAGATTTATGTTAAATCTAATGTTGATAAACAATGTTTATTTCACGACTTTAATTTTATGCGTGTTACCATACTGGTGTTTAGTAGCTGTGTGAATGACACTGAGCACCTTCTAGACACTGATATGCTTTTCTGCTTGTGGGAAAAGTTGTTTGTGATAAGAATGGATTCATTATGTAACTTTCTCATCATCAGCTGCATTAGGCTGTGTTAATGTGTCTAACTATGTAACAAAATATGTGTAGATGTTGGTAATTCAAAATACAGACATATTACATCTATAAATTAATGAAATACGGTAGTTTACTGTAAAAATGAGGAAGTACTTTTACGGTTTGTACCGTATTTTTAACGGTAAAATACTGGCAACCACTGCTGCCGGTTTTTTACCGTAATTTTTACGGATTTATTTTTTACAGTGTAATAACATTACACAAATGCAAAGTGTCATGAATAAACTGTAAAAAAGTGGCACAAATTTAAGGGATTTGTTATTTAAACAACATGATGCAAAACTTTAAAATTATAGTTGCGCTGGTCTGAAAATAGCAATAAATCGTGCCATACATGCCTTGCACTTTATTGCGCCAGGTATATGATAGGATCCTAAAAGTGTGTGTGTGTAAGTGTGTGTGTGTTTTCCCTATATTGTGTCTCCACAAGTATAGCAACACAAAATTTTTACTTTGTTGTGACTTTTTTTTACAAATTTGGTCCCCATAAGAAAAAGTATTTTGAACATTAAAAATGCACATTGTTTCCTGTGAAGGTTGAGTTTAGGGGTGGGATTAGGATAGGTGTATGGAATATACAGTCTGTACAGTATAAAAAAGCATTACATCTATTGGAAGTCCACATACAGATTGACAAGTGTGTGTGTGTGTGTGTGTGTGTGTGTGTGTGTGTGCTAATTAGTGAAGAAAACTTGTCACAAAAAAGCTGAGTTGTTTGTGTCTATCAGTTGATCTAAATATAAACGTCTTGAAAATGTCCAGAAAAAAACAAAAAGTCTCAGTCTTCCACAGGAGTATGCTGTTCTAAAGGCCTCAGTGAGCTAACAGGTAAACAACACTTCTCCTTGTTACGCTGACCACCTAAAGCAAGCCATCTACCGCCAACTGTCTCAACACACTTGAATAAAAGATGAGTTCCTCTTCGTGTGCCTCATGAATGACAGACACGCAGCTTTTTTTTCCAGTTTTCCATCAGTTTAATGGTCTCCATCTTTGCCCTCTACTGGGTGTTGGGCTGATAATAGAGCTGCGTCCTAGTCTTCGTATATAGAGCAGGGATTGCTGAGAGTGCTGAGAGGAGGATATCTCTTAGAAAACACGCACACAAACACACAGAGGCTAACCCAGGACACCCCGAACAACAGTACCCAGAATCTACAGCCTCTCTTGAGGTCTGCTGTCCTGCAGGTGACCCGTCCTGACCGCATGTTTGTTATCTACACCTTGCCAGCATTGCCTGCTGGTCCTGCATCCGCCCCTTTGGCCTCCTGGGAGATTGTGTCCTGGCAAATATATCCACAACAGGACAACAGTCTGACCTTGAGCCAGACATGATCTGTATGTCTCACACTGTTTACCTCTGCTCCTCTTCCTCTTGCATGTGTGTTTTTTTACCTTTCCACTAGATTCCCCTCCCCCTTTCTTGTTGTCTTTTTATGCTCTTCTGAATTCTTGTTCTTGCTGAATGCATTGTAAAGTATTGGAAAAGGGCTTCTTGGTCTCATAAATCTTGAATTCTGGTGAAGCTTTCAGATGGTACTGTCAAATCTTTGTGCATTTTGAAATATCGCATAACATATGTTGGTCACACTTTATTTTTTGATAATCCCCCTATAGATAGTCTGCTGACCATAAGTTAATTTACAAGTTCATGTCTGCTTAATCTCATCTAGGCGGTGTCTATAGATTGTCTTTTAAATATTCTTAGGTGATCATTAACATTGTCCACAACATCGGTTAAACTCATGGTCATTAAAATGTTACCAATTTTGGTTCTAGATGTTCAAAAGTGCATATGTACATTTGTTAGTTGCATGTCTACTAATGCACTACTGAACATCTAGAACCCAAATTGGTCTTGGACAGGCAAGGTACCAAAACCGGCGAAAATTGTAAGTGCTATAGCTAAGCAAAAAAGTGAATAAAACGAAAACTAAACAGGAATCCAAAAACATAGTGATGATACTAAACAAAGTGAACAAACACAACATAACAAGACCTTTAAAGACAGAACTAATTAGACAATGAGGAACAGTTGGAAACAAGAAGTGATCACAAATAGGAAACAAAACACAAAACCAAAACAAGAGCTAGTGCCCTTGAAGACCACCAGAGAGCACTGCAGCAGATGTGACACCTTTATCCTTTGGTACTTGAGTACTCGTATTTGATTTCGATGGTTGTGTTGGCGATAACAGCTCATTTCTTTTTTATATATAGTTAATCGATGCTAGGGCGACGCAGTGGCACAGTAGGTAGTGCTGTTGCCTCACAGCAAGAAGTCGCTGGTTCGAGCCTCAGCTGGGTCAGTTGGCATTTCTGTGTGGAGTTTGCTTGTTCTCCCTGCGTTCGCGTGAGTTTCCTCCGGGTTCTCTGGCTTCCCCCACAGTTCAAAGACATGCGGTACAGGTGAATTGGGTAGGCTAAACTGTCTGTAGTGTATGTGTGTGAATGAGTGTGTGTGGATGTTTTCCAGAGATAGGTTGTGGCTGGAAGGGCATCCACTGCGTAAAACGTGCTGGATAAGTTGGGGGTTCATTCCGCTGTGGCGATCGCGGATTATAAAGGGACTAAGCCAAAAGAAAATGAATGAATGAATGAATAATCGATGCTAATAAAAACTCAAAATACTCTAAAACATACAACAAATGTTTATTTAAATCATATAAGACCACAGCCTATAACAGCACTTCTTAAAGTCCAGACCTGGAGAGAATTTAATCTGGATGTTAAACTTGTAATCCTGGTTCAGTTTTTTCAGCATCTTTTAAACCAAAAAAAAAGAGATGATATTTAAACTCTTCCTGTGTGACGCTGTTGTCATGCCATCAATTTAGCGAAGTTTGGCATAATTGGGTGACACTCTTCACCAGAGTAAACTCATCTTTGGATGAGTGAGGATGTCACTTTCCAGAAAAGAAATGTAAAAGGCAAAGAAAATATTAAATATATTAAATATCAAAGATTATTTAACAGAGAGGTATGCTTTTATTTTTCTCCAATCCAACACAAAAAAAGGTTTGTTTGGTCAATAAGATAGTTTAAGTTGTGAAGATTGTAAACACCACTTTGTAAACTGTAGCAGAGGCCAGGTAGTGAAGTGCTGAGCAGGTAAACCTCACCCCTCTGACCTCTAAAGTTGCTCTAGAGACAGACTCTAGAGCAGGGGTGTCAAAACTACGGCCCACGGGCCATCTGCGGCCCGCAATCTGTTTTGTGGCGGCCTGCGAGGCTTTTTTATAAATATCAATAGAATGTGGCCCGCTATACGCTATACAAAAAGGAACGTAATTCAATAAATAACCACCCGGTGTCGCTAAGACATGCTTTCAATTCGGCAGCAGTTCCTGTTATGACGTAAAACGAACCGAACAAACTGAAGGAAACATAATTGATAATCACGTGTTGTCGAGCCATGACGCAACCAAGAAAAAGGAAAATCAACAGTGAGTGCAGAAAATTTCAGTCACGTTGGGGCAAAGAATAAAGGGGCAAAGTTTCTTCACAGAGGTCAGCAGGAAATGTGTCTGTTTAATTTGCCAAGAATCAGTTGCAGTAATGAAGGACTATAAAATAAAAAGATATTATTCTCTAGAGGTCATAGTCTTTAGCCTCCTTGGTAGAGCAACCGACTCCCATGTGGAAGGTTGCCGGTTCGATCCCAGTCCAGAGCGTGTTGGGTGGTGTAGTACCAGTGGGGTTACATTGGTGCCGTGGCCCGGATGGGAGTGAGTGTAGCAGAGGCCAGCTAGTAAAGTGCTGAGCAGGTAAACCTCACTCCTTTGACTTCTAAAGGTGCTCTAGCAACTGACGCTAGAGGCCATGGTCTTTAGCCTCCTTGGTAGAGCAACCGACTCCCACACAAAGTTTGTTTTGTGTACATTCCTTTATGTCTATGGTGTACCCATATTGATATCTCCAACAGGATAAAGCACCATTTAACCTTTGTTTTTTGAACATAACAAGTCTATTATACAAAAATTGCCTCCCTAGTCACAAGAGCTCAATCTAATAGAGCATATTTGGAATTTAGTATAATGGGGGTTTTTCACGTCATGGATGTGAAGCCGACCAATCTGTAGAAATTGCTTGTTTCCATGTCAACATGGACCAGAATCTCCAAAGAAGCTGTTTACAACTTCTAAGAATGCTATTAAATGGATGCCACAGAGATTTGGGCAATTGAGAAGCCAAACAAGGGTTCAAGGAGTACCTTATAAAATGTCTGTTACTGCTCAGAAGATAAGTTGATGCATACACTAAAACACTATGGTCTGAAACTTAAACTTCTTACATGTTTCCATTTTGTTCCACATTTTTCTTTTTTTCTTGGGGATACAGTTTAACATCTGTTATTAGTCCCAACATTCCCTCTCATCTTTCTTCGCCTGCTACCGTATGGAATGACTAATAACTCTAGTGCTTCAAACTGATGAGTACAACTTGTCTATGTTGAAATATTTTGATTGAAACATACCAAAAAGTAATTATTTTCTTATAGTCATCTTAGATACCAATTTATTTTATTCAAATGAATTTTTAGGCAATCATTTTGTCATGTCCAACTCTTTTGGTATGCTCAACTTCAACCATTTTTAAGTGATATTCAAATAGTCAGCATATTGTATTGACAAAGCGAGATAATTAATGTTAAATGTGTACTTGAAATGTTGACTAACAATACAATTAAAATCCAATCAACTTTTTTAAGCAATCTTTGTTTTCATTTTTCATCCTTTAGGCTTCTAATATTAAACATAATCTGAATCAGCTGTGAGTCATGCTTGCTTCTAGTGCTTTTTGTTTGGCATCCCTATGTAGCCAAATAACAAAAAGACAACTAGATTCTACAAATGACCTACAGCACGCAATACATACAGTAGTTGTATTCCATTACATCTTCATTTCCTCCATTTTGTTCCTTTTCTTCTGGTGGCCACACCTCTCCTGATATCTTGGGTCTGTTTTTTTCGCTTTCCCCCTCCTGTACTCCATCTCTCCTCCCCCCTCCGTCTTCTGGAGCCTGTGTCCCGCTTGGCTGATGTTAGTGGCGTGTGTGACAGGGTTCATTCAGCATCGGGATTAGCTGTCAGACCGCATGTGTTCACTGCCACGGTAAACAAATGGACAAGTCTGTTCAGACACGGCAGTGAGTTTTAGATGCCAGCGCCTTCGTAATCAGTATATGACAGTCACTAAATACTGCGCTGCAAATCATTTACACAATGTCCCCACATGCACTTGTTGTGTTCTGTTGCGAATGTGGAGAAATGTGGAGAAGGTGTGTCTGTTTGATTAGTTATCATGACATTTTAGTTTGACCTTTTTGACCTTTATGTTGGGAATACATGTTTTGGTTGGAATTTATTTATTTATTTCCCCTGAGATGTTAAATCCCCAATTTAAATTATGCACTGTAAACAATGTTTGCTGTTCCCATTTACTGTTCCCTCAGTGCTCACCTCATAATCACAGAAATTTCGCTATTTTAATTTCAAAATTAACTACCAATATAAAACACGTTTTGTGTTAGTGCATGTGGCATTAACTATACCATACAGTCTTGCACAGAAAGGATTAAAAACAGTAACAGACTAAACATATTAAATATATCTACCATATTAAACATTTTAACTTTTATTAATTTCTTACTATTAAATTACTACTTATTTATGGAATATTAAGCTCATATATATAAATATATATATATATATATATATATATATATATATATATATATATATATATATATATATATAATTTATTTATTTATTTTTTTATCAGGAGCTGAGCCCCCCTAAATGAAAATCCTTAAATCGCCCCTGCTCAACAGTTCACTACTGTGAATTTAGAATACAGTATTGCAAACTGACACACACAGACACACACTCGTAAAATTACTGTCAAATTTGACATGTTTATATATAAACAGATGGAGTCGGAATTATTTGCCCTCCTGACTTATTAGCCACACTTTACTGTATTTACTGTATATACGTTTTCCTTAATTTCTGTTTAACAGAAAGATATTTTCAACACATTTCTAAATTAAATAGTTTCATAAACTCATTTCTAATAACAGATTTCTTTTATCTCTGCCATGATGACAGTACATAATATTTTACTATATATTTTTCAAGATACTAGTATTGAGCTTAAAGTGACATTTAAAGGCTTAATTATGCTTAATCAGGCAAGATAGGGCTATTTGACAAATCATTGTATAATGATGGTTTGTTTTGCAGACAACTGAAAAAAAAAATTCTCATGGGGCTATTAATATTGACCTTAAAATGTTTTTTTATTATTATAATTTTTTTTTTTTATTTAAAACTGCTTTTATTCCAGCTGATATAAAACAAATAAGACTTTCTCCAGAAGAAAAAAAAATATTTAGGAAATACTGTGAAAAGAATCCTTGGTCTATTAAATATAATTTGGGAAATATTTAAAAACGAAAGGTTATCGCTGGGCCAAGACTCTTATCGGGCAATAAAAACAATATCGCCGTTAATCTATTCTCAAAGTTGGGTTGGGACCTGGATCTGTTCTACGCAAGCTATGATGGCTTTCACCTTGATATTTTATCATGTAGGATGTATACCTGGCCGAATTGCACTGTAGGGGGCGAGAACTAGTCTTCGAACCTGTGTGTATTTCTACTGTGAAATTACCACATCAAATGTGACATGCTAACATGGACGCAGTTCACTAGAGTGAATCTGATTATTGTTAGCTCTACATCTAACTATCAGACATCTGTAGAGTTTATGCATTCGAGTAAAGTGAAGTGCTTTCATGTAAGAGTTTCCTGTAATTTTAGGTGACTTTAACTGCTTTTATTGACTTTAATTGTAGTTTCACATTCATTAATGCACATTTCATTCATGCCCCTGTGAAAAACTGGGGTATTATATGCAAATAAGGAGTAAGGACTGGTGGAAGAGTATGGAAAACTTTGTGTGTGTGTGTGTGTGCGTGCGTGTGTGCGTGCGCGGTTCTTTACTGACAGTCATGTGTGTGGATCGAAAAATATGGCAAAAAGTGCTACATGATGGTAATAGTTTGATCGCAGTGTTTACTTCAGTAATGGCAATAATATATGCATACTCCACTTCTTAATTCCATTTCTGTTTAGTTCAGTTATGACTTTAGTCGAATTAAGGTAATCAAAACTCGCTGTTTGGAGCTTATGTTGGCCTACAGTTCAAAATTTATGTTTAACTGAATAAACAGTTTGTAAACACAAATACAACTTATTGAACATCATTTATTTTCATCACCAATTATCATAGTAGAACAGTTTCTCAAGCAGTTTGTGATGCATTTTGGAAACCGGAGATGAGCCCCTGGTCTAATGCGCCACCTGGCTTGAGAAACCCATTCTCAAAGACTTACTTTTAGTAATTTGGGTAGCACACACATTCTGAATGCCTTTAGCAGAATTCAAATGAGCCATTTTAATCTAGATTAGTTCCAATCTAGATTTAATCTAGATTAATTACAGTGAGATTAATCTAGATAAAAAAATCTATGCCCATATATATATATATATATATATATATATATATATATATATATATATATATATATATATATATATATATATATATACACGGGAAGCACAGTGGTTTGAGCCCCGGCTAGGTCGGTTGGCATTTCTGTGTGGAGTTTGCATGTTCTCCCCATGTTTGCGTGGGTTTTCTCTGGGTGCTCCGGTTTCCCCCACAAGTCCAAAACATGTGGTATAGGTGAATTGGGTAAGCTAAAATTGTCCATAGTGTATGTGTGTGAATGAGAATGTATGGATGTTTCCCAGTAATGGGTTGCAGCAAGATAGGGGTTGATAGCATGGTATCTAGGAGCATCAGAATGGGGAAGAAAGGTGATTTATGTGACATTGAACGTAGCATGGTTGTTGGTGCCAGACGGGCTGGTCTGAGTATTTCAGAAACTGCTGATCTACTGGGATTTTCACACACAACCATCTCTAGGGTTTACAGAGAATGATCCGAAAAAAGAAAGTATCCAGTGAGCGGCAGTTCTGTGACCAAAAATGCCCTGTTGATGCCAGAGGTTAGAGGAGAATGGCCAGACTGGTTCAAGCTGATAGAAAGGCAGCAGTAACTACTTGTTACAACCAAGGTATGCAGAAGAGCATCTCTGAACACAGTCGGATGGGCACAATACAATTCACACAGGCTCACAAAAATTGTTCATATGAGATTGGAAAAACGTTGCCTGGTCTGAGTCTCGATTTCTGCTGCAACATTAGGATGGTAGGGTCAGAATTTGGCATCAACAATATGAAAGAAAGCATTCAGTTCAGGATGGTGGTGATGGTGTAATGGTGTGGGGGGGTACTTTCTTGGCACACTTTGGGCCCATTAGTATCAATTGGGCATCGTGTCAATGCCACAGCTTCCCTGAGTATTGTTGCTTACCATGTCCTTCCCTTTATGACTACAGTGTACCCATCTTCTGATGGCTACTTCCAGTAGGATAACGCACCATGTCATAAAGCGCAACTAGTTTCTTGAACAGAACAATGAGTTCACTGTACTCAAATGGCCTCCACAGTCACCAGATCTCAATCCAATAGAGCACATTTAGTATGTGGTGGAACGGGAGATTCTGATCATGGATGTGCAGCCGGCAAATCAGCAGCAACTGTGTGATGCTATCATGTCAATATTTCCAGTGCCTTGTTAAATCTATGACATGAATGATTAAGGCAGTTCTAAAGGCAAAAGGGGGTCCAACCCATTACTAGTAAGGTGGGCCTAATAAGTGGACGGTGCATGTATATTTATATAGTGGAATATGTAAATTTCAGACATTATGGAGAATGTAAAAAAAAAAAAAAAAACATAAAATGTGACTCCTTGGGGCCAATGCAAGTTGAGGTCTGTTTTTTTTTTTTTTACTTCCACCTCATTATGTAAAATATTATTCATTTTTATTAATTTGAGCTTGTGGACTGCCATGCATATGGAAATGTCTTTTCCCCAGTTAAAGCTGCATTAGCTGTGTTCACTGCAGTGGGGAGAGAGATTGCCTCAGCACACAAATGCTTTATGAGAATTCAGCATCAGTATCTATCTCTGTCAGGGCACAAATCGCAGCGAGGAGAACACTTTATTGCTTATATCTATCACCGGGTTCAGGGGGTGGGCTGTGTTAATGTTTTGTTGCGATGGTCTTCTATAAAATGAATCGAATTGAGGCAAACAGCGAGTGTCCAGCACTGTTCCTTCCTAATGTTGCGCTTAATTTTTAATGAATTCAGTAATAGAGTATTGCAGGATGTTAACAGGCCTTCTGATGTGGACATAGCTCACATAAAACACATTCATCCGCAGAAACGGAGACAGAAAATGAGATGGATTCTGTTAAAATGCCACAAGGAAGATGGAGGATTTTCTGCAGCACTCTTCAGAGTAATCAAAGAAAGATATTAAAGATATACCTGTGGTTTCCCGCTGTAGCCCAGAGCCACACACACGAGTTGCCTAGGGAAGTATCTTTATAAGAGACAGAAAGAAAGATCAAATGAAAGGGTTTCCAGGGAAGGTAGTCGGGAAGCTGTAGCAGCCAAATTTATATTTGAATTACACTCCCTCAGAAGCCAACCACCGATACTCTTTTTCTGTACAGTAAAGTTATCTTAATGTTCACAAAGTTCAGTATATAAAATGCAAAAATTCACGAAAACCAAACACAAATTAAACTTTAGATTACAAAAAGCAATTCAAATACATTTTAAGAGTTTGCCCTTAGCTGTTGATTGATTTTGAAGTTTGAGCTCAGGTAGGTCTCAAGAACTCCCCTGCTTGATAATTGAGAATGTAGATTATGAAATATGCTGAATTAAACGCTTGTCTGTGGTGTCGATTTGGTTTAGTCAATTTACTTATGTGAAGTTTATTTATAAATTAATTTTGAGAGGATTATGTGATTATGATTGAACACGGCTGGTTCTGCATTAACTATGTATGATCCACCAATCAAACGAATCCTAACCCACTATAAAGAGCCAGGTTTTTTCACTACAGTCATCTTCGATTTGAAGAATCCCCCCCTACTCCTCCACCTTTCCCTTCATAGGGTGGCACGATGGCCCAGTGGTTAGCACTGTTGCCTCACAGCAAGAACGTCACCGGTTCTTGTCCTTTAGCAGGCCAGCTGTCGTTTCTGTGCAAGGTTAGCATGTTCTTCCCGTGCTTGCGTGTTAATTGTTAATTGATCAATCTAAATTTAGCACTACAGTCAAACTCTCACCCAGCAGCATATCTCCTCATAGCAATCATTTTAGTCATCAGCTCTTATCAAAAAGGGGGAGTTGTCAAGATCTGCCTGAGCTCAAAGCTCCCCTCTCGCCCTGCAAATGGGACCTTTTGAGCTTAGGGCTCTCTCCCGGGACAGAATGCAAACTTGCTTATAATAAAGTTACAGTTTTTTGGTCTGTGGGAGGAAAAGGAGAGCCCGGGGAAAAACCCACACAAACACAGGGAGAACATGCAAACTCCACACAGAAATGCCACAAAAATCTGAGCCAGTGACATTGCTGTGAGGCAACGCTGCTAACCATTGGGCCTCTGTGCTGCCCTGACAAGGAAAGGGGAGGAGTAGGGATGGAAGGGGGGATTCTTCAAGACGAAAATGGACAAGGTAAGATACTGTATGCGGGACCAACTGCTATCAATCATAAGCATGTCCTTTATTCGAAATTAGTTTATAAAAAAACTTCACTAAAAGTTAATTTAATGTAGAACATGGATTTTAAAGAACGTAGAAATGTTTAATTGTTTTTATGGATGACTGTTTTTTAACTAGTTTATAGCCTCTGGAATATGTGTGCTCTACAATGTGGACAGTATGTGCTTGGATTTTGATGCATTTTTGGCACCGACTCTTCCCACAAGGACAGTAAAGCCTGAAATTTGAATATGTGAAGATCAGTAAACGGCTGAGGGAAAAGGCATAATAAATATTATATGATGTCTTAATAAAAAGTAAAATGGAGATAGATTTGTTTCCAGTGATAGGTTGTAGCTGGCAGAGCATCCACTGCGTAAAACATATACTGTACCAGAGTAGTTGGTGGTTCAATCTGCTATGGCGACTAAGCCAAAAGAAATGAATGAATGAGATAATATTGTGTGACTGTTAAGTTCAGGGGAGGGGAAAAGAATATATATATATATATATATATATATATATATATATATATATATATATATATATATATATATATATATATATACACACACACGTGTTTGAGCAGGTGCTTTTAGTGTATGAGAACTTTCAATGACAATTGTTGAAAACAATGTTTGAAATCTTAGGACATACACATGGTGGTGGTGGTTCTGCCTACAGATTGATTTTATGAACTGCTCATTCTTGGGTGTATTTGTAATCTTGTTTACACTTTATTCCAGTGGTGTCCAAACTGCAGTGACACCGCAGTCCTGCAGAATTTACTGTAGTTCTAACCCTGCTTTGACACACTTACCTGTGTTCACAATTGTTTCGGCACACATACCTGTAGGCCTCAAGCAAGCCTGAAGGAATCAGTTAATTCGATCAGGTGTGTTTAATAAGGGTTAAAGCTAAACTCTGCAGAGCTGTGGTCCTCCAGGTGCTGAGTTTGACAATTGTGCTTTATTTTAAGGTCTCTTCTTACAGGGTAACTATTAATTTAATTACTATGCAATATTAATGAATTACATTTATTTACTATATTGTGGGTTAGGTATAGGTATAGGGTTCGTTGCTTGTAGTTATGCATATTTAATTGTAATTGCCATTGTATGTACATGGAATGTGTGACATGTGCACCTTAAATGCTTGTTTGCTAAAATGTGACATTGGATGCCCATTTAACAAGTTGATTTAACTATTTAGGGTCTTAATGGAAAGTATATAACTTACTCTGGTTAAATTTCTCAAATGTAGTGCAAGTAAACACCTTTTTTGACCCTGTCAAAAACACAACCCAGGCTTATTCTGAAAATATACCACTATATTTATTTCTTTACAGCACCAAATATGTCCCAGGAGATATGTTTTTTTTTTGTTGTTGCAGTTTTTGTTTTCACAAGACCACCAGAGGCCATTGTGTACACTTTGAGATCTCAAATTTCTTTCACGAGTGCCATTTGCGCCTACTGTTCTTACGTAAATCCAGCAGAGGCCGCTGTCGACTGACTGACTGACTCATGGACCGATCGACTGACCCAGCCTCCTCCTTCCCTAAACCCAACTTATAGTGTTTTCGGAAGCACTGATTGACCCGCCGACTCACTCTCCTAAATCCAACAGACAACTTTAGAAAGCATTCCAGAAAAAGAAAAGCCCTCGCCTGATTTTTACCACATTTTCCCTTATTTTCTTGTTTATTTTATGTTTTGGCTTCTGTTTTTGTCTTACCCGTTTTCTAGAACCGTTCTTCACTGGACTTGAACCCCGTCATTGTGGTTAGCTCCTCTCTATGTCTCAAGTCCGCCGACGTACATGGCAAGATACTGGACAAACTGGTCACAGCGGAAAAGCTGTCCATACGAAGGTAAGCGGTCAGCTGGTAAGCACGGAAAAGGAACGGCATTGTACCATCCCGTAGCGTTCGTTTTAAAGACGAAATGCAGCCATACATACTTCTGGCTACATAATTCAACATCTCCAGAAATGTATATAGGGCTATGTGCGAATGAGCCTATGTTGCAAAAACACCTCAGTCCACACCAAGCTTTATATCTCTTTAAATGCTAATGAGCTGCTGCTCCCCATCTCAGATCTCAATGTAGTGCATCTGAATTCCACTGATGAAACCCACATTCATTCTAAATACTCTACAGTCAAACTTACTTTTAAACGGTCATGAAGTAAATTCAAGTTAAAATGTGGAACTTACTCAAAGAGATGTACTAAAGACGGGCTAAATGGTTTGTTTGACAATTTTTTGATCTACTGATTATTTTTTAATGTTTAATTTGAGAGGCAGATGATGCAAGATGGGCGGTGGCGCAGTGGGTAGCGCTCTCACCTCACAGCAAGAAGGTCACTTCTTCCTCGGCTGGGTCAGTTGGCATTTCTGTGTGAAGTTTGTATGTTCTCCATACGTTCGTGTGGGTTTCCTCCGGGTGCTCCGGTTTCCCCCACAAGTGAAAAAGACATGCGGTATAGGTGAATTGGGTAAGCTAAATTGTCCGTAGTGTATGTGTGTGAATGCATGGGTGTTTCCCAGTGATGGGTTGCAGCTGGAAGGGCATCCGCTGTGTAAAACATAGCATATAATAAGTTAGTGGTTCATTCTGCTGTGGGACTAAATCGAAAATAAAATGAATGAATGATGCAGGAGGATGTAGAAGAATATTCCATGGAGCAGGTTTTTGATCCCATGAACCATTCATTCTTTCCAAGCTCTTGCTTTGGAGGGTAAATCCTCCAAAAGGATTAGGGCAAATGGATAAGCTCTTCAGAATGGAACACAACCAAAGAATAGGTTCCAGAACCCCCCTCTGCTGTTCACTGATCAAAACACCTATTTGTGAGCGCCACCAAGTCACTGTTTGATGTAACAGCAGCAGCTCCGGGATAGTGGCTAAAAGCAAAAATAGATTAGAACTCCTCTCCATATTAGCAATAATAATAAAAAATACAGCATCCAAATGTTCTTGCCGATCTGAGCAGGCACATTAACAGCCGACAATTCAATTTAAAACCTTTATTGCAGCAATATTATTAGCGTAAACAGGCCCTAATAGGCCATCACACACATTCACAAATTTCACCTTGTCGTCTCTCTCTGTTACTCCGCCTCCGTTTGCAATGTCGTTCCTCTGCAGATCATGCTAAACAATAAGGCATGCTAATTTCAGCTCTGCTGCTAACTTCCTTCAGCAGCTAATTACAGCCAATTAAGTGGGAGACTGTCAGAGCCGACAGCTCTGCCTTCTGATTGGTATTGTTCCAGTGATTACTAAGAAAAGAGGATGTCACACTCAGAAAGAGAGAAAGGGAGAAGGCGCCTGCAATGCTTGACGGTCTGTGCATGATCTCATTTTCAGTTCATTCCTCACTCCTTAGGACACTGACAGCATCTACTAATGAACACACGACCACCCTTTATGTGACAGAGAGAAAGAAAGAGCAAACGAAGGAGTGAAGGAGGATAATGATCTTTCTGCAGAGACTCTCAGGATGTGCAAAGCATTTGTTTCCTGTGGAGGACAATGATGTTGTCCCCCCCACCCCCTTTAGTAATAAATGTGGTGGGTGTAATTCTATTTCCAGAATAATTCCCCTCCGTGCGCCTTTAATTGCATTCTTGTGTTTGTTTCATGTCATTTGCCGTGCCTTGCCTTTTTACAGATGAGGTTGGGTTCTGGTTGCTTTTTCTCCCATTTGGAAACATGTGACAATTATTATTGCAATGTCTGTCCGGAGATTTAGAATAAAAAATGTACAGTTGCCCAACAGTGAACAGTTTAATTAAATGGAAATGGAGAATTAAAGCAGCTGTAATGCATTTTCGTGAATACTATGAATAAATTGTTTCAACTACTGACGTATTGTATACTCGCTTCTTTGACGACCCTCTTGATTGAAAGCCTGCTGGTTAGCTTTAAAGCTGCGGTCACACGGGGCTTATCTCCTCATAGACTTCCATTCATACGCACGCGAATGCGTCAGACTGGAAACGCAAGGTCATGCGTCAAGTTTCGCAGCTTGCTGCGGTGCAAAATTCAAGCTTGGTGAGCTGTGACCTGCTAAATAGCATCACTTGACTGCATAAGACCAATCGAGGATCAAACCATGACCTCTCTGAACAGAAATTTAAAACATGGAGCAAATTGCTCACTTTTTTAATGTCTAATCCCACCCCTTTTCGCAGCGCCGTATGACGGAATTTCGCACACACAAACTCTAGTGTGACCACAGTTTAAGAGAGACCATGTAAGTGAAGATCAAAATTAGAGAACAATGAACAAATTATGAACACTTTAATTTGTTTGTTTGAAGGAATTTAAAGCCACTTTTATCTTTATAGTTATCTTTTGTAAACGACCAGTTTTTTTTTTTTTTGCTAAAATTGAATGAGTGAAATTGCAAAGATGCAATATTCTAGAAACTACAGATCAAGAACCACTTTTGTGATATTATTTTGGCCGTGGTTTGGTCAGCCTGATCTCATGAGGAAACGTACGAATTTCCTTAGCCAAAAAAGTACACCACGCCTAAATCCAACCATCATTGGAGGATGAGCAAATTGTACTAAATTATACGAATTATATCATTTGAATTCATATGAATTAGCCACTAAATCAAAAAGTTACGAATTTCCATGAGATTTTATTAGGTTTGGTCATCTGAGACAAATTAAGGAAACCCTTAAAAATTCCTAAAATCCTACGCTCAAATGTGTGATCTTTGATTGTTGGTTTGACATATTTACTGACAACTGCTTAATAGCAAGTGCCATCAAATTTTCCATCCGATGAGGTTTCAGCATTGTCAGAAGTTTTCAGACACTTTCCTGAAGTATGACTGAGCTACATTGAGCATCAGTGCAAGAACCAAACTGATGACGCAATCAGCACGAAAAGTCACCACAGGGAAATGTCAAAACATATTTTTTTTCTAGTTTTATTATCGAGGTACACTGTGAGCAAAATAACCACTACTGTTTGTTTGCTGTGAAGTCATTTAAAAGCACAGGTTAGTGTATGTCACGGATGGATGACGTCAAACTCTGACATGTGTTTTCTTACATGTCTATGTTTGGCGCATCTTGATTGTAGCTCAGTCTGACATTATGACAACTGAGATCTTACAGTGTGACATGAGGCTCTTGTTCATGTAGCATGACAAGCTACAATCATTTAAGATTATTAGATATCACACAGCGTGGGCTTAAAATAAAGTTTGTCAGATAATTACGGAAATTTCCATCAGGTGCTAGATTAACACCAATAACTGAGATGTTAACTCATCAACTTAATACTCAAACTCATATCTGATCTCGAAGTATAAGAAATTGCAGGTTCTCAATTTCCACAATAAATACGCAAAACTGTTTATATTATCTGTACTACTTTCAAAAAACAACCAATTACATAAAAATTTTAAAAACAATGCCATCTTCAGGTTGGAAGAAAGTCCTTACACCATATGAGGAGGAGTTCAAGTATCTTGGGGTTTTGTTCACGAGTGAGGGAAGGATTGAATGTCAGATTGACAGGCGGATTGGTGCAGTGGCAGCAGTAATGTGGTCGATGTATCGGCCCGTTTTGGTAAAGAAGAAGCTGAGTCGAAAGGCAAAGCTCTTGATTTACTGGTCAATCTATGTTTCTACTCTCCCCTATGGTCATGAGCTTTGGGTCATGACCAAAAGGACAAGATCTCGGATACAATCAGCCTAAATAAGTTTCCTTTGCTGGGTAACTCGGAAGGAGCTCGGAGTAGAGCCGCTGCTTCTCCATATCGAGAGAAATCAGCTGAGGTGGCTCGGGCATCTGTTTTGAATGCCTCCTGGATGCCTACCTAGGGTGGTGTTCCAGACATGTCCCACCGGGAGGATGCCTCGGGGAAGACCCAGGACACGCTAGAGGGACTATGTCTCTTGGCTGGCCTGGGAACTCCTCGGGATCCCCCCGGAGGAGCTGGAGGAAGTGTCTGAGGAGAGGGAAGTCTGGGGTTCTCTCCTAAGACTGCTGCCCCTGCAACCCAGCTCCGGATAAGTTATTGAAAATGATTGAATGAATGTAAAAACAATGCTGATTTAATCACAACAAAACAGCCAGGTTGCTCATTGTAACCACATAGTAGTATTAGTAGTAGTAGTAGTGTATTTCTATAGAAAGATTTTACTACACAGCATTGACCAAAGTGGTAAACATTTATTAATACTAATTAAAATAACAGAACACACTGTACATAAATAACAACTAAAACATAAAAACAAACCCCTCAACAGTCAAAAGGCTCAAATGCTAAAGGATGAAGATGTAATTTCAGTAGGTTTAAAAAAAAAAAAAAAAAAAGTAATGTTGGAGCGTGTCTAAGGTGAAGTGGAAGTTTATTCCAGCCTTTTGGAGCGATAAAAGCAAAATCCTGATCCACTCTTCACTTACACCGGGTCCTTGGTACTGACAGAAAAGACCTGATGACCTTAATGACCAACAAAGACAGTATACGCGTAGGAGACCTAATAAATAGGAGGTGTCAGACCATTTAAGAATTTCAAAATGTTAAAATTTATCTGGAACCTGACAGGCAGCCAGCCCAGAGAGGATAGAACTGGAGATGTGTTCATGCTTACAAGTTTACAAGCACATTTTGAACTAATTGCAGTCTATTCAGGGCACAAAAAGAGTTGCAATAGTCAAGTCTTCTCGGAATAAAAGCATGAATCACCTTCTGAAGATCATTAAAAGAGAGAAGCAACTTTACCCACAAGTTGCAAATGTAAAAAAAAATAATTAACAACTGAATTTACTTGTTTTTCAAATTTCAGATGACTATCAAACTGAAACTGTAGGTCTCTAAGTGGATAGCTCACCTAAACCTGAAAAAATCTGGATAATAAAGAGTCATTAAGTGATATTTCTAAAGGCTGTTGAAAAAGGAATCATTATTTTGTTTATTCTTGTTTTGGTTGGAGAGTCCAGACACTAGTTCTGTTCAGTCTTGGATGTAATGCTTGGCTCGAGTTTACTTAGGTCATGCACTTGTTTCTTGGTTTTCTGTCTTTGTGTGGAAAGTGCAGTCTTGGGTTAGCTCGAGCCGTGCATTCTCTCGTGTTTGTCTTTGTAGAGAGCATGCAATGTGGGGCAAGCCCAGGTCACACACTTTCTATTGCTTGTTGTTTGCCCATGGAATGTTGCTCAGTCTCTGTGCTTCTGTCATGTTGATTTTGGTTTGGATTTGGCACCAGGATTTGAACATCCATGCCATGTATGTGAGGGTACGTTGGGTGTGTTGCCATGTGTTCTCATCCTGTTTGGTGTGAGCATGTGGCTTTATTTTGTCTCATTGTGCCATGTGCTCTGTACAGTCCACTTCTCTCAAGCCCTCGCCCTTTCCCTCAACAACCCTAAGAGGTAGAGGAGAGTGGTCTAGGTTTTCAGAATGACTAGGGGAAGACAGAAATGGCATATAACATACAAAAGAGGAAAAGGTATAAATTAGTTCCAGACAAGAAGGTTGCTGGTTCGAGTTCCAGTTGGGCCGGATGGCATTTCTGTGTGGAGTTTGCATGTTCCATGCATGTTGGCGTGGGTTTCCCCCACAGTCCAAAGACAAATGGTACAGGTGAATTGAATAAACTAAATTGAATGTAGTGTGTGAGAGTGAATGGGTGTTTCCCAGTACTGGGTTGTAGCTGGAAGGGTATCCGCTGTGTAAATTTCACGGTTCATTTCACTGTGTCGACCCCTGATGAATAACAGGGTAAATAAAACTTACCCAATTAAATGTTGACTCTGTACTGCAGAGGTAAATCAGCCAATCAGTTGTTTCAGTGGTGATCGTAGCTCCACCCATTGAGAAGTTGAGATGAGTTGACGTGTACTTAAAAAAGAGACTGAGAAATCCTGAAAAAAAGAGAAGAACACTGAATAAAATAACTTAGAGTTTGTATCTAATTTTAGCTAGATTTTGCTGTTTTGACAGATTTAGACGATTGAAAACCTTATTAACAATGCTAATGTCAGAATGTTCAATTATATTTAAACTTTATCACATAAGACAGATGCCGTTGTAACTGTGTTTTACAAGTGAAGTGGGCAGGTTTTGTATGATTTCATCATACTTTGTTCCAGCTGTGGTTCAGTGGTGCAGGACTACACAAGGAGCCGAACATATGGCGTCACCCAGAGGGAAACTGACTGAAATTCACTGGATTGGATAAGCAGTTGGATATTTTTATTTATGCATGCATACATACAGAGTCAAGCCCAAAATTTTTCACAACCCAGGGGTATATATTTATATATATATATATATATATATATATTTATTTATTTATTTATATATATTTATTTATTTATTTATTTATTTATTTATATATAGTGGATACAGAAAGTATTTAGACCCCCTTAAATTTTTCACTCTTTTTTATATTTTATATTGCAGTTATTTGATAAAATCATTTAACTTCATTTTTTTCCTCATTAATGTCCACACAGCACCCCACAATATAAGAACAAACACAGAATTGTTGGCATTTTTGCAGATTTATTAAAAAAGAAAAACTGAAATATCACATGGTCCTAAGTATTCAGGCACTTTGCTGTGACACTCATATATTTAACTCAGGTGCTGTCCGTTTCTTCTGATCATTCTTCTGATGAAATGAAGTAGAAATGGTGTAGACTTTGTTTGAGTGCAACTGTGTTTGATTATACCAATTGGACTTGATTAGGAAAGTCACACACCTTACACCTTACAATGCATGTCAGAACAAATGAGAATCTTGATGTCAAAGGAACTGCCTGAAAAGCTCAGAGACAGAACTGTGGCAAGGCACAGATTTGGCCAAGATTACAAAAACCATTCTGTTGCACATAAGGTTCTTAAGAGCGCAGTGGCCTCCATAATCCTTTAATGCAAGACGTTGAGATGACCAAAACTGTTCCTAGAGTCTTTGTAGGAGAGGTAAAGAAGAACCCAAAGATCACTGTGCCTGAGCTCCAGAGATGCAGTTGGAAGATGAAAGAAAGTTGTAGAAAATCAACCATCACTGCAGCCCTCCACCAGTCAGGGCTACATGGCAGAGTGGCCTGACATCTGAAAGCCAGCATGGAGTTTGCTAAAAAAAACACCTGAAGGACTCTAGTCTGAAGAGACCAAGATGGAACTTTTTGGCCTTAATTCTAAAAGGTGTGTGTGGAAAAAACAGGTACTACAGGTATCTGTCCAATACAGTCCCACCAGTGAAGCATGGTAGTTGCAGCAGCATGCTGTGGGGGTGTTTTTGAGCTGCAGAGACAGGACAACTGGTTGCAATCAAGGGAAAATTTAATGCAGCCAAGTACAGGGATATCCTGGACGAAAGCCTTCTCCATAGTTCTCAGGACCTTTAACTGGGCCGAAGGTTTACCTTCCAACAAGACACTGACCCTAAGCACACAGCTTAAATAATGAGTGGCTTCACAACAAATCCATGACTTTTCTTGAATGGCCCAACCAGAGCCCTGATTTAAACCCAATTGAGCATCTCTGGAGAGACCTAAAAATGGCTGTCCACCAACTTTTACCAACCAATCTGACAGAACTGGAGAGGATCTGCAAGGAGGAATGCCAGATGATACCCAAATCCAAGTGAGAAAAACTTGTTGGATCTTTCCCAAAAAATACTCATGGCTGCATAATATTAAAAGGGTGCTTCTGCTAAATACTGAGCGAAGGGTCTGAATACTTGGGACCATGTGATGTTTCAGTTTTTCTTTTTTAATAATCTGCAAAAATGTGAACAATTCTGTTTTTCTGACAATATGGTGTACTGTGTGTACATTAATGAGGAAAATAATTGAAGTTAAATGGTTTTAGCAAATGGCTGCAATATAACAGTGAAAAATGTAATGGGGTCTGAATACTTTCGGTACTCACTGTGTATACATACACACCCCTAGGGTATGAATTATTTCAGGCTTGAAATCCCAAACTTTTGTGTGTGTTTCCTTCCATACCTAAATGTTCCCCAGGGCCCTGTGATTTTTAGATTGCCTGTGATTTACATTTTCCAGGAAAACAACACTACCTGTTACTTACCTAAATAGTATTACAGTGTTACATAGGAAATAAAACTTTTTTTTTTTTTAGTTTTAAGGGTTATGGTCAGGGAATAGGTTTATATCAGAAGTTTTCAAGCATTGAAGAAAAGACCAGACTTCAAGGTTGCTTTAGTTCTTCTTGACATGCCACACGCCTCTGACTTCAGGAGATAAACTAGCGAGATAGAACCTGCAGTCTTTCATATCCTTGTTAGAACACCCAACTCCCATGCTAATATTGCTAGTTCAAATCCCACCAAGTGCCGGTTGAGCATGCTTTATAAACCTAGAATATCTTAACCTCCTCCACTGCAGGGTTGTCAAGTCTGCAGTTTCCCATCAGAGTTGAGCTACTTTTAACCACTTGACGCATGTTTTTTTTTTATTATTATTCCACAGGTTATGATTTGACATATTGCATCAATTGTGCAAAACAGTTCTGTTAAAATATTTTATATTTTAATACTCTCTCAAGTATATATTCTACCATTAATAAAACCTGTACTAGGATGTTGAAACAGAGTAAGCAAGCACACTTTTGTGAGGTCCAAAAGAACTTGAGAGACTGTGTGGGCAGCTGCTTTTGTCTCAGAGGTAACAAAGCGGCTTTACTCTCCAGGTTTGCTAGGATTTTATTAATGAAAACAGCATATTTGTAACTACTAATATACAGTGTGTAAGCATACGGTGATGTGAAATATGTATTTTATATCTATATTTTGAGTTTTGGTATTATTGGTCTAATTTGATTGGTCATTGGTCATTTCTCAATAAAACTAGCAACCCTAATCCACTGTCTGCTTCAAATCCTGCCTCACATATTGTTATTGGAAAGTAATATAGTATACTCCAAATACGTTTTTCTGCGATATTTAGTGATCACAATCTTGTCACATTTGTAATACGTGAACTATCTTGTTAATATATTGGACTATAGTGTAATGTAGGGAATTGTTCATAAACTGTTTTTGTTTTGTTATGATGGAAGGAATGGCTTTGCCACAGTTATGATCTGTGATGCTTAGCTTTAACTTGAATCAGGGGCAGAGGCTTTAAGATAAGAGTGTAATCTTTTTGAGTAGGGGTCTGTATAAATTGCTGATTTGAAATAATAACTAGGTTTTCCAAAAATGGCTTCCTCCACCTTTTAGGGCCGTATCATACACCCGACGCAATAAGGCACAAGACGTGAATGGTTCGATTTGTTGCTATTTTCAGACCAGCGCAACAGTAATTTTCGAGTTTTAGCAATATCCATTTGTGCCACTTTGGGGACTCATGGGTGTGCTGGTCAAAAAAGAAGGTGTGTTAAGGCGCATTGTTGACATGTTGCTATTTTGAAGAACTGAAATACTGTAGACTGCACCATTGACCAACTAAAAGCTGGTCTACAGTCCAGCACAGAGCACGTTAGTTATGCGTCTATGCAGGTCCAAATGCAAACACGTTGCTTAATACACGCAGGATGTACAGCAATACACAAATATCTTTACATATAAAAAAAGATTAAAATATTACAAAAATTATTTTCTACATAAATATAAAATCCACTGCCTCAATGCTTCAT
This sequence comes from Danio aesculapii, assembly GCF_903798145.1. Lineage (NCBI taxonomy): Eukaryota > Metazoa > Chordata > Actinopteri > Cypriniformes > Danionidae > Danio > Danio aesculapii. Next base: position 10,612,147 of record NC_079452.1, on the reverse strand, counting down.
CTCGGGAGGATTTTTTCAGTTTATTTATGACAATTAGCATTTGTATAATGTTAGTATTATTATTAGTAGTATTTATTATCCGCATATTTATATTTGTTTTATTAAAAACAAGTTTAGATTTGTCAACATGTCAGGTTACAAGACATATACATCACCATAAGGGGCATAAGAATAGGTCTTGTGTTTGGATAGAACTCAGTTTTTTGACCACATTTCATTATTATTCATTCATTCATTTATTTTCGTTTCGGCTTAGCTCTTTTATTAATCTGGGTTTGCCACAGCGGAATGAACCCCCAATGTATCCAGCATATGAAATGAAATATTTATATAGTCACAGAGTTTTGATTTATGTTTGCCTATTGAGTTTGTTTGCATTATCATTTTAAGCATAGACTTTTAATTTCTCTTTAGTTTTAGTTTGGGGGAAGTGTTACACCTTTTTCAAAGTATGAGATCATTGGTTTCCATACTGTATAATCAGCGACCTTCTTGCTGTGTGGTGACAGTGCTACCCGCTGCGCCACCCTGTTTCATTATTATTGTTCATTTATTCATTTGCTAGAAATTAGAACTGAATTTAGAAATAGTTTTGAAACAAATAATTATGCTAAAAAAATTTAGGCTAATGAATGTCTTCAGTAGAGAGTTTCACCATTTCCTTACTTTACAAAATTAAGGAGTAAAGTAAAGAGTAAAAGTAAGGAAAAGGAAAGAGGCCAAATGGAGGAGGCTCATTCTTTATTCTTGCGCAGATCTGTTTAACTGTTTTCTCAGTAGTGAAACGTAAATAGCCAATGCGCAATGGCGCGAAGCAACTGACTCTTAAAGAGAATGGGAAATGAGACTCTGATTGGTTTAATGCACGTTATGCTCAAAACACACACATAACTCATTAGGAGAATAAGCACAACCCTGTTAGACCATGCACTGGGACACAGAGGGCTCTATTTTGATGATCCATGTGCAAAGCGCAGGGCGCAAACGCATTAAGGGCATGTCAGAATTCACTTTTGCTAATGTAAGGACAGGAAAAATCTGCTTTGCACCGTGGCGCATGCTCTAAAAGGGTTGAGCTTATTTTCTTAGAGTTATAAGTGTGTTTTGAGAATAAACCAATCAGACTCTCATCTCCCATTCCCTTTAGGAGTGAGTTGCGTCGCGCCATAGCGCATTTACTATTTACATGACAAACTTTGTTAGTGTAAAAGCTGAACCCTTCACTAGAGAGAAAATAGTTAAACAGAGCATCTAGAGCGCGAGAATAAGAGATGAGCCTCCTCATTATTTACTTTCGCTTTCACTCTCGTGGATAGAGAAACATTAGTCTATAAATAATTAATTTTGTTTATTAAGCACAAGATTTGTTTCAAAACTATTATTAAACAATAATAACGAAGTGTGTTCAAGAGTTATAGAAGAGGTACAAGAGTTATATTCTAATACACATGCTATGCCCCATATGGTCTAAAACCTGACAGGTGGGCAAATCTAAGCTTGTTTTTAATAAAACAAATATAAATATGGATTTAATAAATAATACTGCTAATAATGATAACACACAAAAGCAAATTGTTATGAATAAACTGAAAAAGCCCCCTGAGATGAAGAAGGCATGCAAGTATGGTTTTTATATTTATGTAGGCTAGAAAATATTATTTTTGGTAATATTTTAATCCTTTTTATTTATATCCTATATATATCCTTATTGTAAGTCTTTTTTATATGTAAAGATATTTGTGTATTGCTGTACATCCTGTTTGTATTAAGCAATGTGTAAGCGAGGCGCATAACTAACGCACTCTGCGCTGGACAAAAGACCGGCTTTGTTCTGGTCTATAGAACAGTCTATTAAAGTTTCTCAAAATAGCAACGCACCAGCAAATGCATATGCTATTTAAACAGTGTGGCGCAAAACGTCAGAAACTACGCTGAAACTAGCAAACATCAATTGCGTTGCGCCTTGCGCCACATTGCGCCAGGTGTATGATAGGGGCCAGAGTGTATTTTTCTGTCCTTAAAATAGCGAAAGTGGATTCGGACTCAACCTTAATGCTTTTGCGCCCTGCGCTTTAGGCATCTAGATTGTTAAAATGGAGCCCATCAACTTTCAAGAGCTAATACATTTCCCACTCAGTATTTAAAATGTTTCAAATATTCTTTGACCATGTGTTCAATCCTCTTCTTTTAATAATAATAATAAAAAAAACACAATTTACAATACATTGATTTCGCAGACCCATCAACAGTGACACATGGAAGCTATATGCAGGGATGACATATGCTAAACAAATTAGCACCTTAGTTCTCAGATCACTGTTCTGTTTTCTTTTTAGAAACATATGTGTGGTTAAACATCTTAAATAAGGTCTGTGGTTAAGACAAGTTAGAAAAAGTGTCACACGTTATTCCTTATGAAATAACGTTCCTTGTATAACAAATGGAACCAGATTGGTGTTTACTGAACAATATATAATAATAGCAACAATTGGTGTGTGTGTAAAGGTGCTAGCAGCTCCTCAAATGTAGATGATTAATGCATGAGCTGAATTGAGTGTCTTTGGCTGATTGCGTGGTGTGAGACATGCAGGGGAAGTATAAAACTCAGCAATGACAGGCAAGTAGTACAGAAGTGCCTTGTAAACACTGTAAGGTGTTATTCATGAATACATCAACGATGTATCAATATCCTTAATGATCTGTCAGCAAAACATAAAGGACATCAGTAGGACATGTATGTAGATGCAAACTGAGATAAGCACCACAGACTTGGTGCTGGTTAATAAGGGCAACTGGATATGGATACAATTTTGTTGCTTAATTGTTGCATCCCAATTCACATACTATTCCCCCTAAATAGTATTCGAAAACAGAATTAGTATGTCCCAAACCGTAGTATGTTGACAAGAGTAGTCCAAAAAGGTTCCCGGATGGTTTACTATTGGTTTACTATGACCGGTAGAAATTTGAAGTGTTGAACTGTCTGTATTCTAACTGTTAATTTCATCACAGGCTCATTATAGTTAATAACCCCTGTATACATTTCTGGAGAGCACGAAAAACGTCCCAAAAGGTACTTTTTTTTTTGCAGTTTTTGTTTTTACAAATCCACCAAAGGCCGGTGTGTATGCTTTTTTAGAACTTAAATTTTTCTTGCGAGTGCCATTCGAGCCTGCTCTTCTTGCGTAAATCCACCAGATGCTGCTGTTGACTGACTGACTGATTGACTGACCAACTGACCAATACTCCCACCACCCCCTTCCCTAAATCCAACCGATAGTGTTTTCAAAAGCAATCCAGAAAAAGTAAAACTGCCTGATTTTTACCACGTTTTCAAATAGAAACAGAAGCTGTCGGCAGCATCATCCTGCCAGTAGCACTTGTTTGAAAGCCAAAATAGATATGACATAGGGTTAGCTGCGGCCCTCTAAGAATCGAGTTTGAGACCTAATCAAACACTGCAGATTCAACTTATCAAGATTTTTAAGACTACTACTAGAGACAATTAAGCAGGTGTGAATTGAAGGTGGTTGGAGCTAAACTATGCAGAGCTGTGGCCCTCCAGGAATTGAGTTTGAGACCATTGGTATATGGGAATGTATTCGAGGCTATGTATTCACATTGAGCCTGTGTTGACTAATTTAGCCTACAATACATTGCAAGTTGAGCATGAATTCGATTAGAACTACAAACTTGGGTAAAAAGTGTAAACAAACAAAAATGGTGGACTTGTGAGACCAACAGTCAAGTAGAGAGGCTTTAGTAAAACTGTTTGGATTAATATCTAGCCAACTGGAAAATACTTAAGTTATGTTTTCTGTTAAGTATGTGTTATATTTCATCTGCAACAAGGCAAAGTTACATAAACAATGTGTTTTGACTTCTGAATGCATAATTAACTAAAGACCTGTGGATATTTCTCAGCATGAAAGACTCATGCATGTTGCTTCACCTGCTGCTTCTCCAATAAAGTAGGTAATTTAATATGATATAAATGTGTATGATGTGTTGAGATGATTGACGGAATGTAAATAAGCAACATAACGGTACATCAATAAAGTTGTATCTCCCAAAGCTTGCATATTCCTCTGTTACACACTTAAAATTATGTACTGTTTCTTGATAAAAAAAGTATGTACTTTTAGGATGTAGTATAAGTATGCATACAATAGTGGGATGCAACAGTTCTCAATAGGTAAGTAGCCATGTAACATCGCTCTGCAATTTTGCCCAGCAACATTACTCAAAAGGCTGCTGCATGAATAATCAGTACAAGTGAAATTGATTGTTGTTGTTGTTTTTTATTTTACAAGTCATGCTTGACTTGGTGAACACCACAAATTACTGTTTACTGTTTATTGAACAGTGTCTGTTATAATATTGCTATTGCCTAGTTTTCTACAATCAATGATCCGCTTACAAGACATGCATTATATTGATTTTACCATTCCAAGAGGGTATGTGTTATGTTGTGCAAATCAATTTTTTTCTTGTTTTAAGCATAATTCCAATATTTTAATGGTTATATTTAGAACAACAAAAGAGGCTGCGACAAAAGACAAATTAAAATGAACTGAAGTGTAAAAGCACTGTAAAGAATAGTCTTCTGGCACACTATTTTAAAGCTGCAGTAGGTGATCTGCCAAAATGCTATCGTTAGCTTTGAAAACACAATCCCTCCCCTGCCGTCCAAAGCCATGCCTCCTGAAATCACAAATGTGCACCGTAAAGATGACAGTAGACAACATGCTAGATCATGTCATTTGCCAGTTAGAAAATTTTATAGTACTTTAGGGCTGGAATCGGACAAAAAAATATCGGCCCAGGCATATTGGGCCAGAGCGGCCCACTACATACAATCAAAATTCTACCCATCTGTACATGCCCTTGAATATGTTTACCAACATCCATTCTGTAAAAGCACAAAAGCTATATATACTCACTTAAAACAGTTGGCTTCATAATAACCCAAAAAGGTAACCCAACGATGGGTTGTTTTGGCACTGACCTGCTGTTGAGTTATTTAAATCCCATTCCATTGAGTTGTTAAGGTTAACTCAACAATTTAGGTTGCCAAAAAGTAGCTTAACCACTAATATCTCAAATATGTGTATCATTTCCTCAAGAAAAAAAACAAAAAAAAAAAACTGTAAAAAATGAACATGGAGGTAGAGAAAGAGCTTTTATCAGTATATAGATTGGCTATGAAATGCACGTTTGTATCATCAAATTAAGAGTGCTGGTGAAATATTATTTTTTTATCCAATCACCTCTCCGCGTCATGTTTTTTATATCCAATGTTATTGTGTTAGAGCTAAAATAAACGTTTTAATGCAAAAACATTGTATTAATACAGCTGTTCTGTCAGTTAAATCAGTTGACTGTTGAAATTAAACATTTTTAAACCAACTGGTTATTAAATAAATAACCCAACAAAGGCTAAAAAATAAACCAGCAAAGCACCAAATATTTTTAACTCAACTGTTTTTTAGAGTGAAGGAAATAATGAGAGTCGACAAATTTAAAACTTAAAAAATTTCATTTATTATTATAATAAAATTATAATCTACACTGGAAGTCCATCTTATGTGTGCCTGTGTGTTTTAAGGGAGCCTATTTTAAATGAACAACTGACGCACACAGTTAATTTTGTTTAACAAAATAAAGTTAAATAAGAAAAGCAATGTATCAGAGACCCTTAACTAATTAAAATGTTTAACTCAACAGTGAAACAAAACATAGCTTAAAGATTTTATATAGTCAGTCAAATGAACCTAAACGGTTAAAAATGCAACAAATATGTATTTGGGCCCAAACTAAAAAACAAATTTAAAACAATGTTAGTATTACTTTTGCTTTAAGTTGCACACAAGTTGCTTTAAGTTACAAGTTGCTTTAAGTTACACGAGCATGTATAAATATCATTATAACTATATTGTATAAATATTATTATTACTATAAGCCTACATGCTGACAATCAAACATAAAATTACATGATATCAGGTGATTGTCTTCTGACATAGTGCACTTTAAAATACTTGAACAGTGTTGGGAAGTAACTAGTTACATGTAACGGTTTTACTTAATTTAATTACAAAATAAATGTAACAGTAATTTGTTACAGTTACTGAGAAAAAAAAACATGTAATTAAATCAGTAACTTATGAAAATGTTAAAGAACACAAATTGGGTTACATCTAATTTTTCTTTAATATCTGCGATTTGTTGAATAATATATATATAATTATAATATGCACGATGCCTTCTGCTAAGGCCATTTATTAAAGTAGTGCTATTCTGATGCTTTTGAATAGTTTTCCGGTTTAAATTTGCGGTGCACTTGCGTCGCTACATTCTAAATTAAAAAGCTTTTCAGTAGCGAAGCTATTTTATTAGTCAAGTAGCGCAGTAGCATCTACACCAGCTACATTTACCAATCACGGATCAATAAGTGGCGGTACCGACATTTACTGACCTGTTGGGCCGGTGTCTAGCCGATGAAAGTAAATCCATATGATGGTGAGAATGACAATTTCTTCTTCTACCTGTTTTTATGGGCATTTTATGGGCAAATCAGATCATAAGAAGATCAAGTAGACAAGTAGAATTACTTGTCTAAAAGAAATACATTGGCCATAGTGTCATCCTTCCTCCAGCGTGCAAAAGTAACTCCATTATTGATTCAGGAATTTAATAATTTGATTCAGCATTTGTTTTTACTGCTGTCACTATCTCATATGCAAGTGGATGAGCAAACAGCAGATCTGTCTGCGTGAACGGGTGTGCAGATATGCAAATCTACATTTGTTGACAGACAGTTTGGGGTACTTATCAATATTATGGGAATTATCAACAAATTTTAATTGAACAGGCATTTTTTAGTCTTATGTCTTACCCAGAATATAAAAATACCAACACAATCTCACGGCAATTCGTAACTTTTTGATTTAGTGGGTAATTTGTACGAATTCATACGATCTAATTCGTACAATTTAGTACGATTTGCTCATCCCCCAATGACGGTTGGGTTTAGGGGTGGGGTTAGGTGCCACACCTCCTTTTTAAAATTGTACAATTTTGTACGACTGAACTCGTAATTCGTACGAATTAGCCACTAAACTGACAAAACGTAAAATACTAACGTTTTCTCATGACATCAGGCTGAAAAATACATATAAATACATTTAGATCATTTACTTTAATCAATACTATTGGAATGTGAAGAGACTTTCCGCCAACACAACAAAAAAAGGTTTCTAAAGACAATCACCTACTGCACCTTTAATATTCTCATATAAAACAATTTGAATATACTTGATAAATGTTCATTTCTGATGAGTGTTTTTCTGTCTGAAAGAGTTTCTGAGTGTTTATCAGAGTCAAGCAGCTGAGTTTGTCATCTCAGGATCCCAGTGTTTGTTGATCACATATCCGTCAGATCTAAGAACTAATGCGTGTGTGTGTTTCCTGCAGTTGATCCTGTAAAGGCTGCTGGCTATAAAGAAGCTCAAACACGTTCACCCAAAATCCAAATGCCCAAAAATAGCTCATTTATTAAACTCAAATTCATTCTAAGATGAAAAGAAAATGATTTAATCTATGGTTTCTCTCTCTTACAAGCCTGTGGCAAATCAGATTCAGTGCATCGAGGAGTAAGGCTAGTGCTGTGCTGCTGTTGTTTACGAAGCGTTTGTTGTTTATTTACAGCAGTACACAGATGTTTGTTGATGAGGAGAATACTCTGGAGAATTTTGCAACACAGCACATGCGGAACCGTTTCTGCCCCTTCATGGACTCCATGTATAATAAGGGGAAAAACAATACGTTACACATGCACACTCTCTCTCTCTTTCCCTCCAAACTCTGCCAGTGGTTTTGATGTTATAGTGCTCTACAAACACCCTGAATAAGTATTTTTGGATCACCAGACAACAGATCTTTTGAGATTTTGGTTTACACTCCAACACAGTCTAGTCTCCATAGGTGGTTTTGTGAATTGTAAATAACTTTTTTATTTAATTGTAACACTTTATAATAACTACACACTATAAATCGTCCATTAAGCATTAGCAAATAGTTCATTCATCATTTGCTAAGCATCAACTCTATATTATTAATACGCAGTTTAAATACAGCTACAAAATTTGTATTCTTGATATACTGTATAACATGTATAATGTGCTTGTATTTTCATTCTTTATTAATGACAACTGTTTATTTACAAAATTAAGTATTGCAGTATTTACAAAGCATTTGTATTTTGCAATGATGCAGGCATGGCAACAGAGATGGAGTTTCACATGCAGCTTTATTTAATGAATGGTCAGGCAGGCAGGGGTCAAAACAGGAACAAAACATAAACCGTCATGGCAATCCAAAAAGAGTAGTTCAAGAATCAAAAACCAGACAGGAAGACGGAACAATACTGAGCAAGGAATGAAAGTCTCTGCGGTGCTTAAATAGTCCAAGTAATCAGTAAGGATGATCTGCAGCTGTGTGTGAGAGATCAAGGGGTGATTAAGACTGGTGTGTGAGTGCTGGGCATGATGGGGTTTGTGGTTTGGTAAAATGGCAGATTTATAGCTCTCCGGTGACTTCTGCAACTGCTAGATTGCTGGTGATCATAACATATTTATGGGTAGTTGCTGGTTTTTGGGGTCATTTAGGGTGTTTTCACACTTGGTTTAATTACCTGGACCGCACAAAAGTTTGATTGTCCCCCTTGCCACCTTCTCGGTTGGTTTGTGTTTACACTGTCACAAGCTGTTGTTGTGTGTACGGCTGTTGCTAGGTCACAGCTACAAAAGCAAAGCACCAAAATGAAAAAGCATACGCACTTTGGGGTCAATCTGCTTTTACTGAATATTTTGGTTTTGGACATACAGACAGCAACTCGCGTCTGTCTGCAGAAGCTGTTTTTGGAGGAGACAAGCAGACATTATCACTGTGTTTGCCCTGGCTCGGTCTCGCTTGTCACCAAGGTACAGTATGTGATAGACAGGCACACACACACACACACATGAATGAACGTTATGAAAATGATAGTTTGTCTGTACAGTTGGTGGTTCACTTCTGTTATTTGGTACGATTGCATTCATACCAGAAGTGAACCGGACCAGAGTTTGCATGAATCTAACCCAGACCACCTCTTTCAGGCAGACTCTGGTACAGTTTACAGGTGTGCACCTGAGTTCAGAAGACACGTTCACACTAGCTTAACGTACCATACTCTGACGTCAAACGAACCTGGGTGCGGATCAAAAATGCTAGTGTGAAAGCACCCTTAAAATAAGAAAGTAAATGATTAATAAACTAAATAATAAATAAAATTAATAAACATTTATATATTGTATTATTATTTAGGCATATAGTGATACTTTGTATGTTAATAAATGCTTTGTTACCACAACTTTATGTAGTTTTGTGACCTAATCTAAAGTTAGGACTATTTATTGTTTATAAATCCCTTATAAGTTACAATTAAAGGCTCAGTATCACACGAAAGATACACATTTTTACCTAATAATACAATTATTGTACAGTTTGAAACCATGCTGAATAACAGGAGTGTCAAAATACAACATAATTTGAACGAACAACAATATAATAATTTAACAATATAACAATGTTCATTTCAGTATTATTCAGTGATGTTTAAACTGTACAGTAATTTTAAATTTAGATATGATTGCAAATATTTTATTTTCAAATTATTTTCATTTAATACAGTTTCATTTGTGCATTCATTTATTGTTCTTTCGACTTAGTCACTTTATTCATCGGGGTTGCCACAGTGGAAAGAACCACAAACTTTTCCGGCATATGTTTTACCAGCGGATGCCCCACCAGCCGCAACCCAGTACTGGGAAACACCCACACACGCATTCACACACACTATGGGCAATTTAGTTTATCCAATACACTGATGGCGCATGTTTTTGGACTGTGGGGGAATCCGGAACACCCGGATGAAACCCACACAAACACGAGGAGAACATGCAAACTCCACACAGAAACGCCAACTGGCCCAGCCAGTACTCAAACCAAGTGTGCTTCTTGCTAACCACTGAGCCACCATGCCGCTCAATGATTATTATTATTATTGGTATTAGTTATTTATTCCATGGTCTGTTGAAATTCTTGATTCTGACTTTAAAATAGTTTAATGCACAGGTAGTTCCTATAATAGTTACAGTTATAAATATAAAGCATGTGCTACCCTGAAACATTAGTAGTAACCAAAGCAACCCAGTGAGAGTAGCTGAATACTTTATTCTTAAGTGTAAACTTGAGGACACTGGCGTGTGCTTCACCAGGGAGCTGATGGAGATCAACCAACTCAAGGAATTTGCTAAGAGGTAGCTAGCCATCGTAGGCTCATTCTGAAAACGTAGTCCTACATACATTTCTAGAGATTGTGAATTATGTAGCCAGAAGTATGTATGGCTGCATTTCGTCTTTAAAATGAACGATATTGGGCGGTATGGCGCCGTTCCTTTTTAAGCTTACCAGCTGATTGCTTACCTCCATGTGGATGGCTTTGCCAATGTCACCAGTTTGTTCAGTAGCTGGCCTTTTATGTCCACGGACTTGAGACGCAGAGAGGAGTTGACCACGACAGGGTTTGAGTCCAGCGAAGAATGGTTCCAGAAAGTGGGTAAGACAAAAACAGAAGCCAAAAAATATATATATAATAAACAAGTAGGCCTAACAGGGTAGGAATGTGGTAAAATCTGAAAACTTGGCAAAAATCAGATGAAGGCTTTTCTTTTTCTGGATTGCTTTTGAAACAGTCGTTTGGGTTTAGGCAAGTGGGTGGGCAGTGGCTGTGCATTTAAAACACTATTGGTTGGGTTTAGGGAAGGAGGAGGGTGAGATAGTCATTCAGTTAATCAGTCGGCAGTGGCCTCTGATGGATTTATGGGACACAGGCAGGCACTCGCAAGAGAGAGAAATTTGAGATCTCAAAAAGCATACAGAGCTGCTTTTAGTGGATTCGCAAAAACAAACACTGCAAAAAACGTTCCTCCTGGGATGTATTTGGAGCTCTCCAGAAATGTACATAGCGTTTTCAGAATGAGCCTGGGTTGTAGCTAATACATGCTACTATGAGCTATTAGATATGCTCAAGTCCAGGCCCGGATTAAGAATTCAGAGGCCCCTGGGCACAATGTCTTGTAGGCCCCCTACCTGGTAGGATCCCTATAGTTGAATTAAAAAATAAGATGAATATAATATTTTAATAAAAATGATCTATCATGTATTGGCCACATTTTTTAAATAAATGATATAATGTACATATATTTCTAGTCTACTGAACTTAAATAAGTCTTAACTTATTTTTAAAGCATTAAAAGCACACGTTGAAAAAAAAATACTAATACAACAAGTGAAAATTAATGGATTTTAATATACAGTACTTGTTCAAGTTCACAGAAGCAGTACTACAATATATATTTAAGGGTATTTTTACAAACGTATAATGCATATGATTTGGATATAACACCTCTCCAATCCAGTTATTCGAGTCTTCTATAATACACACAGTTATTAATGATTCATACTTGTCTTCCTCGTTTCATGATTGATCGTGTCAAAACATGTTGCCATGTGCTTTACGGGCCAATAGTTAATGCCATGGCTAATATACATGGGGCGGCTGTTATTTTGCTAATCATAGCATTACACAAGTAAATTATACTGACAGTAGCAGTATAATTTATGTCACAGTTAATTATTTAAGATACAAACCTTGCATGCTGGTATGCTATTCTTACCTTTTTCAAACATTCTATAACATTCATATATAAAAGTAGTTTCTTACAGCGAAGCTTAGTATCAACAGCAACATTTGAAGTTGAAAGGCAAATGAAGAAGAAAAATATGAGATTAACTCTTATACACAACAAAGAATCCAATGAGACAGTTTAGCAGTGCAAAAACTGATTCCACGATTCCATTTTCATGATGAATCGTATCTGCACCGAGCTGCAATTAGTGCTGTCAATGCCAGAATTAATGTTGCTCTTACTTTAGGTAAGCAAAAGCATATGGCAGAGGTAAAAATCGCTTTAGTGGCTGTTCTATCCTCTATCCAATATCTTTCAAGATTGGGGTTAGCAATTCAAGGACACACAGATGAGGAGTCCAATTTTCACTTACTAAACGTGTGTGCTCAATTTGTCCCACAGCAGACTTCATGGACGGCATGTGGCCATTTTGTGACTCTTAAAATGAGATCATTGAAATTATGTTGTACTGTGAAACTAATTCAAGAAATAGTGTGGACTGAGTTTCTCTGTGATTTGAGTCTGCTGGAAAAAAAATTTGTATGAATGTCAAGAGCCAGAGAAACTCTTCATTTGACTTTTCAAGACACGAACTGCAGATACACTTCTGATGAGATTCTCACTCTCACTTTTGATGAGATGCTGCACTTTTGATACCTTTCTCACTCAGATTCAGTAGATAGGCCCAACAGGACACAGCACAGATACTTTTTTAGGGGTAAAATAGGACTTAGATGAAAAAAGATAACATATGGTCTCTGTACCTCCACAGAATGACATTTCTAAAACAAATTTAGTGGCATATGAAGAAATTCAATATAAATAAAGTTTTTGACATGTTTCTGAAACAAGACATTGGTTGACTTCTTTCTAGACAGAGGAATTGTATTTAAATGTGTGAAGTTTCAGACAAGTTTCCAAAAATTATTTACCCTAGCGACACGGTGGCGCAGTAGGTAGTGTTGTCACAGTTATTAATGTTATTAATGATTGTCACAGTTATTAATGATTCATACTTGTCTTCCTCGTTTCATGATTGATCGTGTCAAAACATGTTGCCATGTGCTTTACGGGCCAATAGTTAATGCCATGGCTAATATACATGGGGCGGCTGTTATTTTGCTAATCATAGCATTACACAAGTAAATTATACTGACAGTAGCAGTATAATTTATGTCACAGTTAATTATTTAAGATACAAACCTTGCATGCTGGTATGCTATTCTTACCTTTTTCAAACATTCTATAACATTCATATATAAAAGTAGTTTCTTACAGCGAAGCTTAGTATCAACAGCAACATTTGAAGTTGAAAGGCAAATGAAGAAGAAAAATATGAGATTAACTCTTATACACAACAAAGAATCCAATGAGACAGTTTAGCAGTGCAAAAACTGATTCCACGATTCCATTTTCATGATGAATCGTATCTGCACCGAGCTGCAATTAGTGCTGTCAATGCCAGAATTAATGTTGCTCTTACTTTAGGTAAGCAAAAGCATATGGCAGAGGTAAAAATCGCTTTAGTGGCTGTTCTATCCTCTATCCAATATCTTTCAAGATTGGGGTTAGCAATTCAAGGACACACAGATGAGGAGTCCAATTTTCACTTACTAAACGTGTGTGCTCAATTTGTCCCACAGCAGACTTCATGGACGGCATGTGGCCATTTTGTGACTCTTAAAATGAGATCATTGAAATTATGTTGTACTGTGAAACTAATTCAAGAAATAGTGTGGACTGAGTTTCTCTGTGATTTGAGTCTGCTGGAAAAAAAATTTGTATGAATGTCAAGAGCCAGAGAAACTCTTCATTTGACTTTTCAAGACACGAACTGCAGATACACTTCTGATGAGATTCTCACTCTCACTTTTGATGAGATGCTGCACTTTTGATACCTTTCTCACTCAGATTCAGTAGATAGGCCCAACAGGACACAGCACAGATACTTTTTTAGGGGTAAAATAGGACTTAGATGAAAAAAGATAACATATGGTCTCTGTACCTCCACAGAATGACATTTCTAAAACAAATTTAGTGGCATATGAAGAAATTCAATATAAATAAAGTTTTTGACATGTTTCTGAAACAAGACATTGGTTGACTTCTTTCTAGACAGAGGAATTGTATTTAAATGTGTGAAGTTTCAGACAAGTTTCCAAAAATTATTTACCCTAGCGACACGGTGGCGCAGTAGGTAGTGTTGTCACCTCACAGCAAGTAGGTCGCTGGTTCGAGCCTCAGCTGGGTCAGTTGGTGTTTCTGTGTGGAGTTTGCATGTTTTCCCCACGTTCGCGTGGGTTTCCTCCAGGTGCTCTGGTTTCCCCCACAGTCCAAAGACATGCAGTACAGGTAAATTGGGTAGGCTAAATTGTCCAGTGTATGAGTGTGTATGGATGTTTCCCAGAGATGGATTGCAGCTGGAAGGGCATCCGCTGTGTAAAACGTGCTAGATTAGTTGGCAGTTCATTCCGCTGTGGCGACCCCGGATTAATAAAGGGAAAGGGACTAAGCCGAAAAACAAAATAAATGAATACTTACCCTAGTGGAACAAAGTCAGTTATAAATGATGGCAAATTAAAACAAAGGTTAAAGGTCAGATAAGGATTTTAGCCTTAACTTCTCTAGAAATAAATAGTAGTGTTTTTTATGTGATTTTTATAATTAGTCCCATAGAGGGTTAATTTTATTATTTTTTTAGGATCCCACTCAATGTGAGTCTTTGATGACGACACACTTTATTATCATTAAATTATTTGATTACAATAACGTGTTATGGTGTTAATTTTAACCAATTTTATATATGTAATATTCAAATAAGTTTAAATGTTCTGCTAATTGTTAATATCTGCAAAATTGTATACACAAAAACAATGCTGAAAAATAATAATGTTATACTGTTCAAAGTGAACTAACACTATTTTGAGTTTTTAAGATATGCGGAATAAAAAAGCAAAACGATGGTAAATCCTGATAACATTTTAATTATTATTATTTTTTTGTTCCTCTCGTTTTTGATGGTTAAAATACAGTATCGCCCTCTCTATGTGTGTAGGTATGGATGTGTTATACAATAAAAAAATCCTTTACATGTCCTTGTTTTATATAATCTATTTCCATGTTAATTGATTATATGGTGATATGTATACAGTTGAAGTCAGAATTATTAGCCCCCCTTTGAATTTTTCTTTTTTAATATTTGCCAAATGATGTTTAACAAAGGAAAGACATTTTCATAGTATGTCTGATAATATTTTTTCTTCTGGAGAAAGTCTTATTTGTTTTATTTCGGCTAGAATAAAAGCAGTTTTTAACAGTCAGAATTATTAGCCCCTTTAAGCTATATTTTTTCAATAGTCTACAGAACAAAATATCGTTATACAATAACTTACCTAATTACCCTAACCTGCCTAGTTAACCCAATTAACCTAGTTAAGCCTTTAAATGTCACTTCAAGCTGTATAGAAGTGTCTTGAAAAAATATCTAGTAAAATATTATTTACTGTCATCATGGCAAAGATAAAATAAATCAGTTATTAGAAATGAGTTATTAAAACTATTATGTTTTGAAATGTGCTGAAAAAAATCTACTCTCTGTTAAACAGATACTGGGAAAATTAAATAGGGGGGGTGGGGGTAATAATTCAGGGGAGCATAGTGACAAAAACAAATAGACATAGAACATAGACATACAAAATACTCTGTTTCTTAAAAAAGGTAAATCTATCATTTTTAATTTATTTTGCGAACAAATGCTACTCAGAATTATATTACTAATACAAAGATCAAAAAGATGCACTGTATTGTTTTTTCAGACATCAAATACTGCAGTTAAAGTTTTGGTTAAGGTCTTTGCACACTGAAGCCTGAAATTTAAATATACATTTTTTAGGATTCACATTGTCCTATGCTTTGTGTGTAAAGTATTTATATGCTCAAATTCTAAGTGATGTTCCTGCCACACAGGGTGTTTTAAATTAGACGAGACCCTTAGGTTGTTATCTTTCCATCCTTCCTCTCTCAAGCATTCATTTATCAAATTCGTTCCCACTTTGATTCTTTCCTATTGTCTCTCCTTCTCTCCTTCTTTGTTTGCAGTGAAGGCGTGGCGATCCTGGCCCATGATAGCACCCTTTGTGCCTTTTTTTTTTTTTTTTTTTGCTTGACTAAGACAAACACTCCTACTCTCTGCGCACACACACAAACACAGAGAGACACTTGAAGGTTGACCAAGATAAATCTGTCGTGCTTTTGTGCATTCAGCAGGCACAAACATGTCCGACAGCCGGTCAATCAAGCAGCGATGAGATTAAATCAGATCAATTAGCTGCCTGCCTCCTCACCCTTTCTAACGAGCCGCTTTACCTGTCTGCGTTTGCATTCCTGCAGATAAGGATTATTCCTCCCTCTGCTCAAACAACAGCACTTCAGCACATCTCGCTCACTCCTGTTGTATCCGTGTCTCTCTGAGGGCAACCGCATTGATCAGAGTCGTGTAAGTTGTGTTGGGGATGTGGTTGCTAATGCATTCTGGGACACCCGAGGCATCCACAAAAGGTACTCATGATCTTCCTTTTGCTCCGTCTTGCGCTGCATATTTAAACTGCAAGCGATTCAGCAAAACTAGAATAATTTTGGTGTAATCAACAAAGCTGTATGCATAAGCATGTGACTTTGGTGCTAAAAAGCCTGAGGTGTAAACCTAAAGTGTGTTTAGGATGCCAACATGTTCACAAAGGCATTCATTGTTCTGAAGAGTACAACTGTTTCATGAGGCAATAAAACTAGAAATACAATTTTATCATTGGGGGGCTCAAACCAGCGACCTTCTTGCTGTGAGGCGATTGTGCTACCCACTGCGCCACCATGCTGCTTCTTTGAGACATTAGTAATCAGTAACGCAAAAGCCACACTACATATAAAAAAATTGGTTCCACATAATTCTTTCATCTTGTCCCAGCACAAATTGATTAAGTTAACTTTGTTTTACAAATTTAAGTGGGTTGACCATAAAACAATTAAAGAGCATATTGTAGGTTAAAAAACTATTTCAAAAAAGGTAGAATCGTTTGTGATAATACTCTATAATACCATAAAATACCATATTTAAATGTTTTACGAAGTGCAAGGTCACAAATTTGAAAGAAAATGTGTCTGTTTTCCTACTTCCGGAAAGTCTTTTTTTCTAACCACCCTGGCGATGTCAGATCAGGGACTTATTTGACAGGCGCGCACTGTTTACAGTGAAGCAGAGTAGCATATAGGAAAAACGGTTGTTTTGGCATAATTTATCATCATCGTGGCATATTAGTGCATTTATGGGAACTGCACAAACTCCAGCCTGTCAGCATATCAAGTCCACAAGTTTCCCGTTGCTATTTTGGTTCGTGAAATGGGATGAATCCTATTAGACTGAAAGCTGAAATGAAAACGTCGAAAAACACTCCTGGATCAGTCGGAGATGCAGCTAGATGAAAACGAGAACTCTACTCAGTAAGACAACTCATTTTTATTTTATGTTTGTCAAGTTTCAAGTCAGTAAGCATGATTATTTGAGTAATTTGAAGCAACGCGATGTGTTTATGTTGGAGTATCCTACAGTACAGCACTGCTTTTAGCTTGTAACATTAAGCATATTAAATATACTTTTTTAAAGCATGTAAAAATGTATGCATATAATAAGGCAACTGGTATTATTAGTTTGATAATCTAAAAAATGTGTTTTATAGTTACAGTGTTGTGACTGTGTTTGCTCAGCTAATTCGTAATTTATTGACATGTGGTGTGTACATAAGGCCTTGGGAGACAATGATGCTGAAGGCTTTCTCTCCACTGGCCTCTCGCTCAACTGTGCTTCACTTTGACTCACAGAGTAACCTCAACTAAGGTAAAGTTGATTATATATTCGCACATTTGTTTAGTGACAACTTGTGACACACTCTTTGTATTGTTTACCATGGTACTTTGAATATAATGACTGAAATCACATGTAAATATGACTTAAAAACAACATTAGCACTATTAAACTGAGAGTGAACAATGTTGTACTTTGATGTCATTGGCTGCTAATATGATGTTAATATTAGGAATTAGCAAATAATACTTTTCTGAAGTTATATTATTAGGGAGAAAGTCAGAACGTGTGAATATACCTGTGTCTAACCTACAATATGCTCTTTAAGTTGTCCCCACATTTGACTCCAGAATTGTGTTTATTTGTCTCATTTTCAATAAGCAGTTTGACCAAGCAGCAAAAATCATGTTTTGAGTGCAGATCCAGAGATTCAGCATTGATCAACTCTTGTCATTCTGCATTCCTTGTTGTCTATACACAACCCCATTGCCCTTTGCTTTCGTTTGCTGTTGTGTTGACTAATTGCTGAATGTATTTGCCTCAGTAATCTCTCTCGTCTCTGTAGAGGGAATCTTGCCTGTTGTCTCTTCTCCAAAGGGGCCTGAGAACAGTTTTATATTTGCATACAGCCACCTGGCTTTTGTGCTTAGCTCCCGACAGCACAGTTCTGGACACACCGACTCTCTGGCTCGCATATGGCAGGCCAGCCATCATATGCACATCGTACAAAACCTTCATTCGATTATTAATTAAAGTGTCCTTGCGAGTATGACTGTACAGGGCTTCCCAGCACACCAGGAGGGCACCGGTCTTTTCTATCAGTATTCTGCACACACATGCTCGTGTACGCTTGATATGCTTGCAGCAGGCTCAACAGATGGAGTTTAGTGATTGCAAAGCAGAAGAATATGATAATAAAACCCACAGACAGGCCGGATAAAGCCACTGCAACACAAGATGAGGAAAATCATCTCCAAATATTAGAACAAGCATGTGGCGTGAGAAGGGGGGAAAAGTGCAGAAGAGAGTTTTGCACTAGAGCCAAATGGCAGAAGCTTGGCCTGTATGTAGTTCAGCTGATATTAAATGAGATAACAACTTACAATGCCAGAATACATCTGCTCGACCTAAAAGAATGTTGTTCTGTTTTGTTTTCAGAAGCCATTTGATTTGCTGCTGCAAAAAAGTTGATTTGAATTGTTCAGAAAGTTGATCAGACTATTCTGTCAAGCCATCTGTTCATAATTACATGGGCTTTGTCTGTATGAAGATAATATCAGAACTGTAAATGTCTCTGATCTGTCTTGTCAGAATTTCATCAAAATTTGTGAGAAAACTCATGATTTGACTCAGATTTTTCTGTTGACTATCAACAGTTTTGTCAGTATTAACATATAATTCAACTGTTTTGTCTTAATATGTTTATGACAAAACCGTTTTGTCTGAATTAATGCATGAAACGAGCTTCGTCTGAATTATGCATGCCCTAAAATAATATAGTGATATTTATTTATAAACTAGTTTCAAGAGGATCACATGCTTATGATTGACCACGGCTGGTCCTGCATTAACTATCATATGATTTACCAATCAGAGGAATCCAAACGCACATAAATAACCAAATTTTCTTACCTTAGTAATCTTCGCCTTGAAGAATTCTCCCATCCACCCCTACTCCTTCCCCTCTTTCCTAAATTAATCCATGACAGGGTGGCACAGCGGCTCAGTGGTTAGCACTGAGTTAGCACTCGCCTCACAGCAAGAAGGTCACTTGTTCGAGTCCTGGCTGGGCCAGTTGGCATTTCTGTGTAGAGTTTATATGTTCACACCGTGCTCGCGTGGGTTTCCGGTGTCCTCCCACAGTCCAACGACATGCAGTATACGTTAATTGAATAAACCAAATTGGCACAGCATATAAGTATTTTAGTACTGGCCATTCACAGCATAGCCATATGCTGGGATACTTGGCAACCCATAATAATCAAGAAATAGGCTGAGCGAACTAATCCAGGGGAGCTCTCGAGACCTACCTGAGCTCAGAATCCCCTCTCTCCCAATGAAACAGGAGGGAGGCTCAAGGATCTTCTGAGTTCAGGGCTCTCTCCCAGGGCAGCATGCCAAACACGCTTTATTATTAATCTTCAGCTAAGTGTGAACTCTTGAAAAGACCGTTTTGTCTATATGAAAATATTATTAGACTGAATAAATGTCTTACCAACTTATCAATATATAGTTTATTCAGTTGTTCAGTGGTACAAATTAACATTGGTAGATTGTCAGGATAATGATAAAATCATTATAATTATGATAAAGGTTTTGATAGAATTATCTCACTTTTACCTCATAATTTCCTTCGGCTAAGTCCAGTATTTATCAGAGGTTGCCACAGCAGAATGAACCGCCAACTATTCCAGTGTATGTTTTACAGTGGATGCCCTTCTAGCTGCAACCCAGTATTGGGAAACTCCTATACACACTCATTCACACACACACTCATACATTACAGCCAATTTAGTTTAATCAGTTCACCTACTGTATAGTGCATGTCTTTAGACTGTGGGAAACCCACCCAGAGGAAACCCATGCGAACACGGGGAGAAAACTCGAACCAGAGACCTTCTTGCGATGAGGCAACAGTGCTAACCACTGAGCCACCGTGCCACCCGGTGACAGTAGTCTGTATTGTTATTCTAAAAAGAGAAGCTAGAACTTTACGCATCCAAATGGTAAAAATAACATATCATTGTTTGCATATCATTTTTGCAGTGGAACTAGCAGAATTCTAGAACTACTAGAATTACCATAGCAGTCATTCTGATCATTCTCATATAAGACATCAAATGTACATTCAAAGCTTCTAATGAGATATAAAAATTAAGCTTTGAATTTCTGTCATCATATTTAATTAAGTCATCACTCTAAAAATATGTTTTGCCAACAGAAAGTTGTTTTTTATAACAGGAAGTTGCAAGGCAACAGAGGCATGCATATTTAAAGTCACAGGGAAAAATAGCAGAAGACTCTCAAGTGCATCCAGTCATTTTGACTGCTATGGTAGAAATAATCAGATCTCTTTTGTGTTTTTAATAAAATAACAATGTTAGAAGGAAATATACACATATTTAGTAAAAGGGAATCATAGATATGTGTGTTTTATTTCAACTATTAAATCAAAAATTAAAAACCATCAAAGTAACTGCCTTGGTAGTTCTAGTGTTAAAGGGATTCGCTCATACAAATATGTCTGGTAATACATATAATTTGCAAATATTTGACAAATGCAATGACATGATAGTCAGCTTCTTTGTGTTCCCTCTCGCCTTGCATCATTGACTTGGTTTCCTTTAATTTTTGTTCCTGTGGTCCAATTTGCAATCTAAACTGTAGCTGAATAACCAATCATAGTGCTTCAACATGTCGATCACACTAAAACCTGGGTCTCAAACTCAATTCTGCAGTTTTGTTCCAACCCTAATTAAATGCCGTTGATGCAACTAATTATAGTGTTCAAGACTCTTTTGAACAACTTGATTATTTGGATCAGCTGTGTTTGATTAGGGTTGGAGCAAAACTGTGCAGAGCAGCAGCCCGCCAGGAATTGAGTTTGAGACCCATGCACTAAACAAACTAGCTGGACAGATGCTTACTGAAGGGTCAACATTTTCCAACAGCCGACCATCAGCTTGGTGTGTCCCCGCTCTTAGAAGTCATCTTGTCTGAATCTTCCACTTTTAGAAAGAGTAGCCACAGTACTAAACTGTCTCTATTTATAGACACTTTGTCTAACAGTCAACTGACTAATGTCTAAACAACTTTAAAATGTTTTGTAACCCATTTCTAGTCAGAGAGTTTGTTTGTTCCAAGGCATTCACATGTTAAAAACAGCAATTGTTAATCAGAATGACTCTAAACAATGCCTTAAATTTATTGCATTAGTCGGACTTCAAGTGTCCAAGACAGTGACACATATTAGATTTCCTTGAAGTATTTAGTGTTTGGGTTCACTGGTTTTCCTCCAGCATGACTGTAAATGTTTAATAGGTGTGTTTTTGTGGTTTTTTAATGAAAATAAATGTTCATGTGTCATCAGTTAAAGTACATTTTGTTTGTCTATTTGTGTAATCTGAAGACCTTCGAAGTTGCATAATCTGTCAAATCATTAATGGAATCCTTAAAGATTGCATTAGAAATGTCTTCAGTGTCTTCTGAGAATGAACAAAAGTAGGATATCTGCGTTTGGATTAACATGGTGGGGTATAATTAATGATATATGTATTTTTTTTTAAGAACTAATCGCTTTTATGCCCATTACTTGAACTCAATGTATGAAATCTATGTAAAAGCATAATCTTCAGATGGTTATACACCACACAATGCACTTATATTGCAGATCACGCTCTGGAATCTGTCCTGCCAGGTGTACAGTAAGCTCTCAAATGTCCAGAGCAAGCAAATTGTGTCTCCATTTGCAAAGTTAATATTTGTGCAGTAAGGGCTTAGAGGAGATGTCAGATCTCGCCCTTTATATTTCCTTTCAAAGTAATTTCTCTGCTGTCTGTAAAAGCAGAAGAATAATGAACGAATGCAGGGAACATTACTGCGGCGTGCAGCTGCGGCTGATTGATTACGGAAGTGCGGAGCTCTGCGTACAATCACTAATGACATTATAATGCCGCTTCCAGGAACAATAGAAGAGATGGAAAATGTGACAATTATGCTGGATGAATGTGAAATATTTTTAGATATGCCGAACATTTGTAAAGCGAAAATTACATTAGCATTTTTATCTTTTTGACTTTTTGGGTTGTACATTTAGGCTCATTTGTAAAGGCCCATCACTTAATGCTCTTCTGATTTCGCTAAAATGGTTTGAAGGTCAATAGGAAAGAATAAATAAGTGACACACTGACTGCATCTAACTCTTTTACTTTTTGAAGTTCTGTCAAGTGAATTAGTTTCATATTAGTAAAGACTTGGAAATTATTGTAGAGTGTATTAAACATAAAGTGTAAAGGCGTTTACTTTTATGGCCTCTTTAACAGATAAGGAGATTTAGAACTGGTCTGCATCTTAACAATGTGAAGTGTTTGTTAGAGATGTTTAGAGATGTGTATAGTCAATTCTGTTTGACCAGTTCTAAATATCTTTCTCTGTTGAGGAAGCCAAACAAGTAAACCCCTTTACACTTACTGTTTAGTATACTCTACAATAATTTCCAAGCCTTTACTAATATAGATTAGTAAAAATATAATAAATGATTTTACTTTTTGAAGTTTGTCAAGTAAATTAGTTTTATATTAAGAAAGGTTTGGAAATTACAAACCCAGGCTAATTCTGAAAACGTAACACTATATACATTTCTGGAGAGAGCCAAATACGTCCCAGGAGCTATGTTTTTTGCAGTTTTTGTTTACAGAAATCCACCAGAGACCGCTGTGAACACTTTTTCAGATCTCAAGTTTCTCTTGTGAGTGCCATTTGGGCCTGCTGTTCTTGCGTAAATCCACCAGGGGCCGCTGTTGACTGACTGAATGACCAATTGACTGACCCACCCTCCTCCTTCTCTAAACCCAACCAATAGTGTTTTCAAAAGCACAGACTGACCCACCCATCCACTTCTCTAAACCAAGCCAAAAGTAATCAAAAAGAAGAAAAGCCCTCGACTGATGTTTACCACCTTTTCAGATTTTACCACATTCTCACCCTGTTTTTACTTGTTTATTTAATTGTTGGGCTTCTATTTTTGTCTTACCTGCTTTCTGAAATTAGTCTTTACCAGACTCGAACCCCCTCATCATGGTCAACTCCTCTCTGCGTCTCAAATAAGCGAGCTAACTGGACGAACTGGTAACAGCAGGTAGGCTGTCCACATGGAGGTAAGCAGTCAGCTTGCAAGCGTGAAAAGGAACAACATTATACCACCCCATAGCATTCGTTTTAAAGACAAAATGCAACCATACGTACTCCTGGCTACATAATTTGTGATCTCCAGAAATGTATATAGGGCTACATTTTCAGAATGATGTTGGAAATTACTGTAGAGTGTATTTAACAGGAAGTGTAAAGGGGTTTACTTTTATGACTCCCTCAGCACATATAAGAGATTTAAAACTGGTTTAACAGAACTGACTATAAACATCTCTCATCTACACTTCACATCATTTTGCGCATCTATCCAGTGTACCAGCTACTGTATTTATTAAATCAATGAAGCAATGATATGTCCCCAGAAACCATAAAGTTCATGCAGATCTTGATCTTGGAACTTGGAAAATGGAAAATGGAATGGAAAATTTCATCTATCCATTATCAAACAACTCATCATTTATTTTCTCACCGTTTCAAGAAAGGCTAGTTTTACACATGTGCATTTTTGTTTCAAATCCTTGTCCATCACTGCAAAAAAAGTTATTATTTCTTTTGTCTTGTTTCTAGTCCAAATATCTAAAAATTCAAGCTTAAATTCTTATTTTGTTTTAAGGGCAAAACTCACTTAATTTTGTTATTGCATATTATTATTAATTGCACATTGTCTCTTAAAACAAGACAATATCTTTACCTAGAAAATTATTCTTGATTTAAGATATTTAATTTGGAGATATTTGGACTAGAAACAAGACAACTACTACATCTACATCTAGTAATACAGATTTCCACTGCATGAGCAAAAAAAAGTCATGTCAGAAACTAAAAATAACTATTTTAAATTTAGTATAAAAGTGTAGCCTACATACAGTTATCAAATATAAACTACACTGTGTAATCCTAAATAATCATTGTTTTGTTTTATGAGATATATATATATATATATATATATATATATATATATATATATATATATATATATATATATATATATATATATATATATATATACAGTATGTGTGTGTGTGTGTGTGTGTGTGTGTGTGTGTGTGTGTGTGTGTGTGTGTGTGTGTGTGTGTTTTACACACCTGAAACTTGTCTATAGCACTTGTTTACTGCTGCTCTTATAGTTGTGTAAATTGCTTCCTTGTCCTCATTTGTAAGTCGCTTTGGATAAAAGCGTCTGCTAAATGACTAAATGTAAATGTAAATGTTTTAAGGTACAATTCTCTCTATTAACAAACCATTAACTATGACATTTAACTAAATAAACTGCTAATTATTGATTTATTTTATTAATATTTATATTAAGATAGAAGTTGTGTTTATGTATTAGGAAAGAAAAGGGATGTAGAATAAGATCATAATAAGTACTGATAAACAGCCTATATCCTTGTAATAGGCAGGTAATCAAGCACTAGTTACCCAGCAGACACACAACGTCATAAGATGTTAATGATAGGTTAAATTTAGGATGCCAGCATCTAAGGACAAAGTTATTTTGACGTCAAAAAATTATGTGAAATGACGTTGATTTTTAGGTTGTGTTGAAAAGTAACCAAAATCCATCATCGAGCCAACATCTTAAACCAATGTCATATTGACGTCAAAAACTGACATTTATTCATCAGGTATGTCAACCAACATCTAAAAAGCCAAAAATCCAACATCTAATAGGCGTCATGTTGGTAACATCCACACAATGTCAAGCTGTAACATCATTAGACGTTGATATTTTGTTGTTTTTAGGTTGCATTGGAAAGTAACCTGACATTGGCTTCTTTCGTCAACCCAATTTTCATTTCTACCCAAAATGCAATGTCCCACGGCATTTGGGTACAACGTCAATCTGACATCATGTTGACATCCTGTGCCTGCTGGGTTAATAGTGAAAATTGGTACTTAAACTAAAGTGTAGAAAATGAGAGGGAAAGTCTAATCCTGCTCCTGGAGGGCAACTGCCCTGCAGAGTTTACCTCCTATACTAATTAAACACCTGAACCAGCTAATCAAGGTCATCAGACTCACTTATAGGTAAGTGTGTTGGAGCTTATTGGAGCCAAAGTCTGCAGGATATTGGCCCTCCAGGATCAGGACTGCACACTTTCTTTCTGAATGCCCAGTCTTTCCTGATTAGATGACCCATTCTGTTAGCACATGTCGACAAGACCCATTAACACTGGGGTTTCCAATTCCACTTCTGCAGGGCCAGTTTCCTGTATAGTTTAGCTCTAATTAAGCACACCTGAACCAAGGGCTTACTTTTGTAGGTACACTAGAAACTTCCAGACATATGTGTTGAGGTAAGTTTAAGACTGAGTTTGGACACCACTGCATTACCATATCTGAATTTCATGTTCAGATTCCTCAACGCTTGTAAATGCAGTGATACTATATGAATAGTAACAATGAGTGTGTTTACATGGACAATTTTAATGTGATTTGCATTGTTTCAACTAAACTTTACCTTGTGTAAACGCAATAATTTAACTAAATTAGGATTGTCGAAAGTATTGACTTCGCTGTATGCATTTGCTCTTTCACACCATTGAGTGGTGTTTAATAATGCTCAATAGCACTCAAATCTAATCAAGAAATTTACATTTTTTTAAATTTCAGTATTGATTGTTATCAAAGTTGATACATTTGACAACCATAATTTAAATAATGAGCTTAAGCTCATTATGCCAATAAGCATAATCATATTAACATAAGTGACGTACACTGATTTTAATCAAAGTTTTCTGGCAAGTAAACACCTTATTCACATTATAGACCCTTTTCACAAGACAGTGATGATGTGTTTAATGGTAAACATTCTTTCAAAGATTTTAATAGATCGATTTTTAATAAATGTATATCAGAAATGTTACTTTTATAGTGACAAATAAGTTATTTTCATTGCCTTTAAAGTGAAATACTTGAAAATAAACGTAGGAGGCTGAGAAAAATGTTCAGTTAAGGAGAAAATTTCAGATGACATTTAGAGGTTTTTGCATCTGAACTCTGCATATGTACATTTATAAAGCTATACTTTGTATTATCTTTGCATCAAGTTACAAAAAACTCTAATTACCAATTATGCAAGGTGTTTCTAATGCAGCATCTATTGGTTGGACATTACATTTGATGTTGTTCTCTCTTATGGCTTCCATTATCAGTATCTGTATGTTCCCCCTTTTTAGGAAAGTTGTGCAAACATTATAGTGGAGCTATTATTTTATTATTTAAGCAAATAGTCATCCAAAATAATTATTTGTCATACTCTTCCATTCACTCTAAGTTTACCTTACTAGGATGACTTCCGCTGCTGAAAAACTCCAACATTAAAAAAAAAAAAAGGGTCAACTGTCATTCTGAATAAAGTGAGAATGGCAGTACAGTGTGCCTGTAAAATGCACTTCTTTCAATGTGGTTCAGTCTTGCTTGGTCCTCATTTGACACTTAAAGAGCCCATATTATGGGTTTTTGAAAATGCCCTTCCATGTAGTGTGTAACATAGCTCTAAGTGAAGTGAAATATCCAGCTAAGGCTTAAATCTGTAAGTGTACAGTGTTTAAAACTATTGATTCATCTATAAAAGAGTCGACTCATAGTGCTTCAAACGAGTCGTCTTGATAACGAGTCATTAGGTGTTTCGCGATGACGCAGCTACGAAACACAAGTAGTTGGGCACGCAAACCCGGGAGATTTGAAACCTGCGGCCCCGCCCACTAACAGAAAAAAAAGTCTCACACACACACACACACACAGACAGACACCGGTCGAATGAAGTCACGCTGTGCAGATGGATATTATGGACAGTCTAATCAAAGATGAAATATCAGCAATATAGCCCAGCCTTGAGCAGTTCTGAGTACTTCTGAAAACTATATGCTTTCAAAGAAGACTTTTTCAGTTTGTTAAAGGAAGGACCAGTATAGACTGTCAGAACATGGATCAGTGGATCATGGATCAGTTTCTACCCCCATTTCACAAGTGTAAGTAAGTGCGATTAAAATTATTGCCTCGTTTACTCTATCTTGCAAATTATGTATTTAGTTGTGTTTTGTTACTTGTAACTGCGTGTACTGTATCAGGTTAACTCTTTATTTTCTCATATCGTGTGTAAAGCCATGTTGAAAACGCGACGCGTGCCGCTTTGATTACGGATCGTCAGCTGTTTACACACATGCAACGGACAAGTTTCAAAATATTTCAGCTCAATATTATTGTCTCCTCGTGTGTGTAACGCACGGGTATTCGCGGATATAACTGAGCGCCGCTCCTCTATGGA
Organism: Danio aesculapii; assembly: GCF_903798145.1. Taxonomy (NCBI): domain Eukaryota; kingdom Metazoa; phylum Chordata; class Actinopteri; order Cypriniformes; family Danionidae; genus Danio; species Danio aesculapii. The sequence goes on along the minus strand of NC_079452.1, from coordinate 10,584,363 downwards.
CGCGCCGGCCCTGTGTGTGTGTGTGTCTGTGTCTCCTCGTGTGTGTAACGCACGGGTATTCGCGGCTATAACTGAGCGCCGCTCCTCTATGGACGCGCCGGCCCTGTGTGTGTCTGTGTCTCCTCGTGTGTGTAACGCACGGGTATTCGCGGATATAACTGAGCGCGAGCGCCGCTCCTCTATGGATGCGCCGGCCCTGTGTGTGTGTGTGTGTGTCTGTGTCTCCTCGTGTGTGTAACGCACGGGTATTCGCGGATATAACTGAGCGCCGCGCCGCGCCCTCTCTATTCAGCCGCTCCTTTATGGACGCGCCGGCCCTCTGTGTGTGTGTGTGTGTGTGTGTGTGTCTCCTCGTGTGTGTAACGCACGGGTATTCGCGGATATAACTGAGCGCCGCGCCCTCTCTATTCAGCCGGTCCTCTATGGACGCGCAGGCCCTGTGTGTGTGTGTGTGTGTGTGAAAAGAGCAAGAAGACTGTGACCTCCTCGCCAGTTCTTGGACTTTTTGCTCAATAAAATAGTTAGTCGTCAGTATTTTCTAGTCCATTGTCTGTGTTTACATTCACCCACTGGCAGCCAAAATCCACTATGAAGCGTGTATGCACTGTGACTACTTTTATATTGTAGATTAGCAGCTGGGCATTTCACTCTCGCGCTGAAGCCTTGTCCGTGTCGACCAATCGCAGCAGGCTGTCATCGGTCCAATCAGCGCATATTAGCTTCGCGCTGAGGAGGGGGTTGGGAACAAATGAATCGCTGAACGATTCATATGGGAGTCGCTGGGATAATTAGGTAAAAATAAATGCAGATTATAAGACCATCAAAGTGTTTTTTGACCTTGCATGCATATTAGACTGTTGTTGGAGACCCTTACAACCTAAATATGACCCTATTTCATGTATAATATGGGCTCTTTAATGTGAATCAATTGAAATGGGTAATATATACAGTTGAAGTCAGAATTCTTAGTCCCCCTGAAATATTAGCCCTCCTGTTTATTTTTCCCCAATTTCCGTTTAACGGAGAGAAGATTTTTTTTTAAACATATTTCTAAACATAGTAGTTTTAATAACTTATTTCTAATAACGGATTTATTTTATCTTTGCCATGATGACAGTAAATAATATTTGGCTAGATATTTTTCAAGACACTTCTATACAGCTTAAAGTGACATTTAAAGGCTTAACTAGGTTAATTAGGTTAACTAGGCAGGTTAGGGTAATAAGGCAAGTTATTGTATAATGATGGTTTGTTCTGTAGAAAAAAAAATCTAGCTTAAATGGGCTAATAATTTTGACCTTAATGTTTTTTCAAAAAATTAAAACTGCTTTTATTCTAGCTGAAATTAAACTAATAGGACTTTCTCCAGAGGAAAAAAAATATTATTAGATATAATGTGAAAATGGCCTTGCTCCTTTAAACATAATTTGGGAAATATTTAAAAAATAATAATAATTCAAAGGGGGGCTAATAATTCTGACTTCAATTGTGCATATAATTTTGTTGACTGATCCACACAGCTTCCCAAATGGCATCAGCTCCATTGGTCAGACATGAATGGAAAACTCTTCTGGACTCATTTGGTTCACACAGCTCAATGAATTATATTTGTGACATTCTTAAATGTTCCCTTCACTCTGAACTGCTGATCTCTGTTGAACATAACTTGCTTCCATCATCAACAAACACAAAACAAAAAAGAAAAAAAAAAAAAGTAAGAATGTTTACATGGACACTAATACTCCAATTTTAATACAATTAAGGCAATACTCTGATTAAGAGTCTACGATCTAGTCTACCAACAGCGATTTTGATTACCTTAAGTCATGATCGAACAAAACAGTTAAAAAAAAATAAATCTAAATAAGTCGGTGTATTCCTATTTCAGTTGAATTATTGAAGTGCGGTACAGACATGTAAACACCTTAATCAAACTATTACAAGAATGGCTAGTAAGAGAGCTCATTTACATGCTGAAAATTATGCTGAAAATCCTGGAAGAAATCGACATTGTGAAGTACGTCCGAGTTTGTCGCAGGGGTATGAATGAAATGCTAGTAAATGAAATGGCAGAGTTGGCCTGTTGCTTGAGAATTTGTATCCGCTGTCATCTGTTTAGTGTGACATATGAACTGCAGTTGAACTTGTCACAAAATTAAAAAAAAAAAATGCCCAAAATAACATATGGTGTCATGACAATTGCAAACTGTTGTTGCATAAAAACTACCATTGAATGGTGACGTAATGACGTTGATCAAACTATGTACTATAACAAGTAAAACAGGAACATGAAAGTAACTCATATAAACACATTAATCATGTTATTGTCTTATTCAGGTTATGGCAAATAATTAGATTACTGATGTCCATGTAAACGTAGTCACGTTTGCTCTATTCTATGAAGCCAAATAAAAAAAACACAGTATACAACCACACAAAAGTGTTTTGCATTAGATGTAAATTAATCAAAACCGCTGCCAGTAAACACCAAAGTGTGAAGTGAGGCATGTGTATACCAGTGGGAAGAAAATTAACCACATTCTTAGGGAATAATATAAGTAATGGACAATATAATTGGAAATATTTTTTGTGTATGTTGTATTAAAACAGAGGTGACCAACCCTGTTCCTGGAGATCGACCTTCCTGCATATTTCAGTTGCGACCCATATCAAACCAAACACACCTGCCTGTAATTATCAAGCGCTATTCAGGTCCTAATTAATTGGTTCAGGTGTGTTTGATCAGGGTTGGAGCTGAACTTTGCAGGAAGGTAGATTTCCAGGAACAGGGTTGAGCACCACTGTATTAAAACATAGTCATGATGCCAAGTTTACTGTATTGAAGCAAGCTTGACTCGCCATCTTTTAAAATCTACCAAGCCTCAGCTGCAACTCACTTACAACATTCAAAAGTATAGTACACACTGCAAAGTTAACTTACTTTAACTTACACCTTTGTTAACTTAAAGGACACCTAGGTTACCCCTTTTTCCAGATTTAACATAAGTCTTTTGTGTCCAAAATGTGTCTGTAAAGTGTCAGCTCAAAAAACCCATCAGATTATTTATTATACCTTTCACAAGTTTCTGTTTTATAGCTTTAACCATCAGGTAGCGATTTTTGTGAATTGTGCCTTTAAGGCTAGTCCTTCACACCCACCGTTTCCATGTGCCTGTCAGCATTCCTTAATCTCCTCCCTTGGCTGCTTCAGATACAGACAAACATGAAGCAGATCTCACGTAACGTTTGTGAGAAATACTACCATAAGAACTGTACCAATGATTATCTGATGCATTTGTTGTGGAGTTGTAACGATGAGTCACACACAATGTCATTACAAAGTTCAGCTTTTAGCTTTGCACTGTTTTTGCACGCAGATGTGACAGGATACAGGGTAATATCCACTGCTGTATGGATATCTCTTGTGTTAATGTACAAAATAAACCTGATTTAATGTTCTCAAACGGGGATTAAAGCGTCTTCTTTTATAATTGTTCTGATGTGGCTGTGGTGATGAAGTAAATCGCTGTGATTCATTACACACATGCACTGTTTTAAAACATTTTAGGCTTGTAAAACTCACTCTTGATCACGTTTGAGGATGACTGATGATCCTAGCAAACTGAACAGACCTTTTATTGCAGGTTGCTTTGCGCACATCCTGTCTTGTTGACATGATTAAATGCATTACTATAGATACATGTTAATATGCATCTGTCAATCAATTCGGTTGGCAGGGAAACCGCACTCCTACATAAAATTGCGGTCGGTCTCAAAACCGCTCCAATTGGTCCACCATTTTTAAGTTGTTTAATTGAAAGAAAAAAAAAAGGACTGGGTGTGTTTATATCACCCCAATATGACAGTCTATAGCAGGCATGGGCAAACTTGATCCTCGAGGGCCGGTGTCTCTGCAGAGTTTTGCTCCAACACTAATCAAACACACCTGAACACCCTAATTAGTGTCTTTAAGATCACTAGAAAGCTACAAGCAGGTGTGTTTGATTAGGGTCGGAGCAAAACTATGCAGCCCTCCAGGATCGAGTTTGCCCATCCCTGGTCTATACACTATACCTACACATATGTCTGTCCAAACAGCTTTTAAAAATAGATTTTTCACCTTTAAACTATTTGTGTTCTGAAAACATGAAGGATCTATTTATAACCAAGCATTTTTTTTTGTTTTGTTTTTTACAGTGTAGGAAGTAAAACCAATGTGAAAGATAATATTTGGAAAAATTGTTGTAGAGGCACTTTGGTACAGCTCTTCCAGCTATTGTACTACATCACCCTAAAATCTTGTGTTAACTCTTTTGCCATATCATGTTTATTTTCCAGAATGTTTTCGTCAAGATTTCTTCATGGAATTAGGTAATTCAATGCATCAAACTGTTAACGTGTGGAGAGTCATATCGATTAAAGCAGGAAGGCAGACAGCCAGGGCCAATAGATGGGCAGGAGTAGAGACACGGGAGGCAGGGCAACAGACAGGCAGTGCGTGTGATTCTGTATGACTGTGGGCAGTCAGTCTACTCACAGGGTTTATGGGAGTCTCTCTATATTGTCCGTCTCTTGCTTGGTTGGTTGTGTGATTCAGCAACTGTGTGAGAGAGAATAAGCCTCGAGCACATCAAAGATGTCTCTCTGTCTTGCTCCCTCTCTCTCTCCCTCAGTCCAATCCTGTTATCTCTCTCACTGGCAGATAAGTCAGATTGCCCTTCAGATTGGGTAATGAATCTACTTTATCAAAGCCCTTTATGGCCACTTGCCTCTTGCCAAATCTACTGCTGTAGAGAGAGAAAGACTTGGCTGCCACTACTCCAAACTCCGTCCTTCTGTTTACAGCATTTGTTCATTTTTGGTGTCCATTTGAATCATATACGCTACTACAGAGCTTAGCAAAACAAAGAAGCAAGGTACAGTAAGCATAGACATTTATGGACATGTAAAGCACCTACACTATACAGGTATGTGTGTTAATATATAGCATGGATATAGTAATCTATATGAATGCACGATATATCCAATAGTATCTGGATGCAGGCCTCATGATGTAAACTGAGACTTTTTCTCAAATACCGAGTTTAGACTGCATGATTTTAGCCACGATTTTGACTCACCGACAGGTTTTGATAAATCGCTGACAAATGCGTAAAATCACCGGTAAATCGGTACTCGTTTACACGAGTAACAATCACACAGTCTAAACTATCAAAGACGTGATCTGAGAGAATCGCTGATGAGTCACTGATGCCCGTGAGATATTTGGCATGCTAAATATCAGAAGCTGTCGCCGATTTAAATCATACATTGTGAAATGTGTTCTGATTGAAAATAACACCGGCGATTACCTAAAGCCAATGAGACAGCAGCAACCAGTATTAAGTATTGGGTACCTGCAGGTCAGTGGGAGGTTGGGGGAGAAGTCAAAAGCACTCATTTTTAGTCTATTTGGACCCAAGAAATGGAGGAAGAATTTGTGTAAATTTGGCAGAAGCAAATTTCAGGAGTGTCTGTTTGACGTGTCATCTGAGCAATACCACAACCGGGTCAAAAAAGAAAAAAAGTTGTGACGTCACTGTGAGGGTAGGGTCAGGTGATCCCATTAAAAAGCATTGCATGCAGCTCAGATTGCACTGCACCGAGTCTGCAGCCAGACCCCTCTCGATATATCGGTGGCCATAGTGTTATCGCTGATGAGTGCTATTTTTAATGTTATCGTAATTGGTCCGTTGTCAAAATTAGGCCGATATCTTCAAGCTGATTATGAAATTGTACAAAACTGCCTGCCTCGTGCATGCGTAGGTCGAACTTGTTCAGACTTGTCCAGTGCACTATAATGGAGCTTTCGTTGCAATGTTTATTCCTTCAAAGTCCGTCCTTTCTTTGTGTGGTATTGCTGTGCGTTAATAACTTAGTAAGTAACCATATTCCTTATCATTGTTGAAATGTTTGATAGACTGTCATTGTGCGTTTTGATTTAAATCGCCTCAGGTGATGTATGTAAACATAATAGCAGCGATGCAGACGTGCTAAACAACTTGTTGGGTTGTTTGTAATCTAATATGGTTATTTGTTATCAAAGCGTTGCTTGCCATGTGTTGTTGATGTAAGATTTTTTCAGAAAGGTCTGTATGTGAACAGGTAAATTTGTTCTGGCAACTTTCTGGAAAGAGAAATTGTAACATTACTTGTAATTTGCTGGAATGCTGCGCTGTGTGAACGCAGATGGAATACTGCCGGAAAGAGCGCGTTCACAAATAAAACGCGATGACGTGAGACGTCTATTTTAGCCAATCAGAATACTCAGTGACATTCACATCCGCGAGGTTTATGAAAATAAAAGCCTTTGAATATTTTTTCAGACACATTTAGCTGCTAGATGTTAGTCAGATAACATTTCTATGTTCCTTCTTAATATCAACTGTATAAAAAAAAAAAACACAATAAAATGCTTATGCTAAACCGCTGCTTGTTTACATTCATTTGCTTGATGCATGTGCACAATGTGAGCTCCAACACACACACGCATATTATGAACACCTCGACTTGTGAAAGTGTTCCTCCATAGGTTTTCATATAAGTTGTTCAAAATACTTATCCATCCACATAATTTGTAATGTAGTCAAGTGTGTAAACCGGTGTAAAAAATTTGCGGCAGTTTGCGCTACTTCCTTTGGATGTCTCACAAAGCAGCTGCATGAATGCTAAAGCTTTAAAAACGTGAAACCATCAAGAAAATGCTGACCCCTTCTATGTTTACAAATGCAGTTTGTGCAGTTGTTTATAGGTCATTTCTGGTTATGATGTCATAATTTACTGGTATTTTGGAATTGATGTGTCAATGGTCTTTTCTGGAAAATTATGGAATGACCATGCCTGTGTGAACACCTTTTTTGTGAATTTACAGGTAAAGTTGTTCCGGAAATTTCCCAGATATTTACCGGTATCACTGTGTGAAAGGGGCTAAAGACAGGCAGTCCAGCACGTAATGCACATTTTCAAATCAGAATATTCAACATAATCTCACGGCAATTCGTAACTTTTTGATTTAGTGGCTAATTCGTACGAATTTGTATGATCCAATTCGTACAATTTAGTATGATTTGCTCATCCCCCAATAACGGTTGGGTTTAGGGGTTAGGTGCCACGCCTCCTTTTTAAAATCGTACAATTTCGTACGACTGAACTTCATACGAATTAGCCACTAAACTGACAAAACGTACAATACTTACGTTTTCTCATGAGATCAGGCTGGAATATCTGACTTTAGCATTGTTTTTCAGACAAACAAGAATGTTCACTTAGCATGTTTCTGTCTGTCCTGTCTTTCTGTACACATACTACACTACTACTACTAATACTAATAATACTAAAATATTTCACAAGTGGCTATGTTTTTCTCAGACTTTCCACTGTATTAGTGTTATTTTGGTTTATGTGTTACTTCAAGGGTAAGGACGCATATATATTTAAACACATTGACATAAAAGTTGTCAGTGTATTTTACTTTCATCTTCCTTCCTAAGCTAAGTAATGTGAATTGTAGATTTTATATTGAATTTAACATGCAGTTATACAACCGTCCTCTTTGTCTGTGTTAATGTGAGAAATATTTCACATATGCTTTGTCATATGGAGTTCTAGGGCTATAATGAATAAAAAAAAGATACTGTATCATTAAAATAAGCAACACTCTCTTATCTTTTCTTTGGTAGTCAGTTTTTATGCTACTAAATTTTATGCTACGCCATCGAATGTTAAATTATGTTACCTTACTCTTTATCCAGTGCAAATGCAAGCAATTTCATACGTGTTCACCTAAACTTATGTTTTTCTTATATTTTGCATTAGATTAAAGTTTTCTATTGGTTACTTTTTACCTTAGGGCTGAGAACACATACATTTTTAAAAGATATTGACATATATAAAGTGTTGCTTATTATGCACAACCATTTAGCATCTTTCAGCTGTGTAAACACAGGCAGCTCCTTACTGAACTATTAATTGTGACCAATGGGGAGCTCTCAACCTCCTGACTGACACCTGGAAGGAGGCGGGCCATATGGCCTCCGGGCACACGGTTATGGCACACACTGGCAGAGCCATACAGAGCACAGCACTGGCAAAGCCTGATGCCACAGAAGGGTTCTGAGGAGAAGTCTTCACACACACACACACTGGCATATTTTTTCTGCTAATTAACCTGCTGTATTCTCTCATTAAAGTGTGCGGTGAAATGGAGGGTGGGTTGAGAGGTTTCGTGACAACTGCTGTCCCTGCGAGAACAGATTTTTGAAACACTTCCTCATTCTGCACCCTCCCTCGATCCTCCTGTCACATTTCCCCCTACGCCTCTCCATTTCGATCTCTCTCACACCCTGAAGTTGTCATGTAATTAATTTTCCCCATATACCATATTAGCGAGGACCTGCAAATAGGCATTAATTAAGGTTAAAAGGAAGTGACAGGAAATGATGGATTGGAAAGTGCATGGCTTAAACATATTGAGCGCTCCTAATTGGGTTTTCATTTCACGACAATTACAGTAGTCAATAATCAAAATTAAAAAAAAAAAATTCATGATTTTAAATATAGATGCCGCAGGAGAGCTAGAAGTTAAATTTTATTATGAACTGTAACGGTATAATTAAATTAAATAAATGCAATGTTGCTCTTCCCAGATAGCACTATAAACAGTGCAGTATTGATAGAGTGTTCAGTCTGTAAAAATATATGCAGTGGGTCTGTGTACAAGACGGATGTCTTTTAAAAGGTCTGTTTTACTAACATTCTAAAATATAAACATCTTCAAGACTTATTTGCATAAGGGATAAAATACATCTCCTCTGCTTCAGGTCGAGCCTGTCTCACTTTTTTCTGTATAACAACAACTGCATTGATACAATTAATCCCACAAAATATAAACATTAGACACAAAACATTATTTATAGAAATTTCCAAAACACCCCAAATATCACACATTTTAGAGAAGCAAAGTAAACAAGGATCTGGTAACACTTTAGTTCAGGCCACAAATCACGCTACTAACTACTGGCTTATTACCTGCCTATTATTAAGATATTAACTTTTCATTAGTAGTTCTAAAATGTGATCTTATTCTGCATCTTAAATCCTACAATACCTAAACACAACTTCTACCGTAACTATTAATAAACAGCTTATTATTCATTCATTCATTTTCTTTTCGGTTTAGTGCCTTTATTAATCCGGGGTCACCACAGCGGAATGAACCGCTAACTTATCCAGTACGTTTTACACAGCAGATGCCCTTCCAGCTGCAACCCATCTCTAGGAAACATCCATACACACTCATACACCACGGACAATTTAGCCTACCCAATTCACCTGTACTGCATGTCTTTGGAGTGTGGGGGAAACCAGAGCACCCGGAGGAAACCCATGCGAACGCAGGGGGAACATGCAAACTCCTCACAGAAATGCCAACTGACCCAGCTGAGGCTCAAACCAGCGACCTTCTTGCTGTGAGGCAATAGCACTACCTACTGCACATCCAGACAGCTTATTAGTAGTTTATTAAGCTAGTAGTGTGAGTTAATGGCTTGTTAATATCGTTAGTTGTTACCTAAGTGTTACCAAGGATCCGAAATGATTGACAAATATTGATGCCCAAACATATTAATATATTAAAAGCAAAACATTAACAAAAAACAAACAAAAAAATTAACTAAACAATTGTTTACACATCCAACTAAAAGCCTCAGCTTAGTAAATAAAAAAATTTGGTATCATCCAGTATGATAGTATATATCTCCATATAGTCACGGAGAATACATGCTGAATGCAGCGTACATTAACATGAACCTACATATTTTTCAGTCAAAAGATGGTGCCAAACAGTCAAATAATAAAAAAAATATATAAATTATATATACATATATATATACATAGATATATATGATATACACACACCATCTGATAAGTTTACAAACAACAAATAATAACTTGACTTCTAGTTAACCATTTAGTATGAGAAGTGGCTTATATGAAAGGCAAAAGCCTCTAGATTATGCAAATTTTACCAAAATAAAACATTATCATGAGTTATCATTATCAGAGTTCTTCAAGATTCTTTGGATTCATCTTCAATGCCTCCATCTTACCCCAGACATGCTCAATAATGTTTATGTCTGGTGACTGGTCTGGCCAATTCTGGAACACCTTGACCTTCTTTGCTTTCAGAAACTTTGATGAGTATGAGAAGGAGCACTATCCTGTTGAAGAATTTACCTTCTCTTGTGGTTTGTAATGTAAGGGGCAAGACAAATGTCTTAATACCTCAGGCTGTTGATGTTGCCATCCACTCTGCAGATTTCTTGCATGCCTCCATACTGAATGTAACCCCAAACAATAATTTTCCTTTACCGAACTTGACTGATTTCTGTGAGAATCAGGTGCATGTAGGTTCCAATAGGTCTTCTGCAGTATTTGTGGAGATTGGGATGCAGTTCAACAGATGATTTATCTGAAAAATCTACCTTCTACCACATTTCCAAATAATTGACTAGAACTTATTATTATTTGTTATTATTTGTTCCTCTTACAACTGGGATTGATGACAAGACTTTTGTTAGGTACTGTATATATATGGATGTGTACATATTCTCTGAGAGTCAAAATGGTTTAACATACAATAATGAGCTTGTGTTATTGTGTTATTACTTTCAGTGGTTGTTATCTGGGAATAACATTCCTTGAAATACGTGAAGACATGCAAACACCAATGCTAATGTTTTCCTGATTTAAATGCACACATGTACTGTATATGTATCTGTGATGCCACTGGGTTAAACATTTCCTTTAACATTTTAAATAAAAAGATTCCAGTTAGTGGTAAAGAAACACTTTTTTGTAAACATTTTACAATTCACCTACAATTAAGTTGAGTTTTTCTATTTTTTTTTTTATCCAATTACACAATCTTTGGATCTGGCAGGAACACTTTTATTTTATCTTAGCATATATTATTGAATCGGGTTAGACCTTTAACATCCGGATCAACATTTTTTTTGAGAATTTTCCTATTTAAAGCTATTTAAAGCTTGATTCAATTATTTATGCTATGCTAAGCTAAAAGTGCTCCTACCAGACCCAGGGAGATTGGCCGAGTGGATTCAAAAATGGTAAAAATCCACTATTTAACTTTGTAACTTGTAAATTGACTCTATTTGCTCCAAATAGAGTGTTCATTTAAAACTGTTGCTTAATTTGCAATAACAGACTTAGCAGTGAGTCTGTTTGGTTGCATTAATACCATTAGCCTGTTATTCAGACTGAACTCAAGGACTGAACTGAGTGAGAAATGGAGAAATTGCTCTTTTTGACACCTGCTTTTAAACCACAAGTAGTGGATGAGCGCTTGCAGACCTCACAGAGAATCATTTCTTGCTATAAGAGGACTGTCTGATTGCTGAAATATTTCTATCTTCATGGCCCCGGGAGGTCTAGACTGATGGACAACCAGACAGAAGAAATCCCCACTTGACACATCCTTATTCTGCTGGTTCTCATTGTCCTTCTCACAAACACTGGTCTACAAAGACTTTATTTTTCTGCCTACAAAGTCAAAGACTCTGCAAGGTAACATTACTGAAATTGAACCTCAAGGGACTAATTTAGTCTCCATAGGCAGCATACTACCAAACAAAACTCTCTTAAATGAAAATACAGACAAACATTTTAGCATTTCGCAAATCTAACAATTCAAATAAGCATAAATCATGCAGAATTGTTGAGTAAATTATTTGTGACCAAATATGTGTAGTGTGTTAACTACACAGAATACATTTTTAGTACTCTGCTCTTCTTATTATTATTTCTTCTTCTAATTGTATTGCAATGCATTCTGGACTTACCTATTTAAAGATACTTCAGATTGTGTGGCCAAATTTAAGTATGTTAGACAATTAGAAGGTTTAGTATCATGCTAACTTTGGAACTGTGTTATGATTGTGTGTGTGTCTATAATGCATTTAAACACTATATAGGTTTTGTGTGCACAATAACAATGCCCTAAAGTTTAAATATTTTCCTTTTTTATTTTTGAAAACTTTTGCATGTGAAACATTAATCCAGTCTACACAGACCTATGGAAAAGACATACCATGCTGTATTGTGTAAGAGAGGTCAGTTTTTTTGGCTTTTTTAAAGTTTGTGTATTCATGACCCCAAAACATAATTGTTGTGTAAAAGAACACTGAAAACACCACTTTTTCTTCCCAGATATGATTTAAAAAGTCTTATAAACATACTCTGGGTATCATTTGAATTTAAATTCTGATGTCATTATGGTTATCCATTCTATTCTTTTTGATTGCCAGGTTGGTCACACTTTGTTTTGATGGTCCGTTTGCTGAATTTAAGTTACATTGCATCTACATGCCAACTGCTTCTCATTAGATTATAAGGAGACTGTTAGGTTGGTTTTAGGGTTGGGGTTAGGGTTAGTGTAAATTGACATGTACTTGCAAAGTTTCTTATAATCAGTTAAATGTCTGTTGAAGGAGCAGTATCAACAGATGTTAAGCAGACAGTCTGCTAATATTCAAATGTGCCATCAAAATAAAGTGTTACCCCCAGGTTTGATTCGGATGTGATTAAAATAAAGTCAAATGCTTGCTGTTTGCTGCCATTAGTTGCAGCTAATTCAGCATTAAACAATATACAGTATTTAGTATATAATTTTTGTGTTAATGAAATAAAACAAATTAATAAATGGACAAATATTACATTTAATAAAAGTATGTCGATCACAAGGGAGGGAAGGATGGAACGTGAGATTGACAGGCAGATCAGTGCAGCGGCAGCAGTAATAGAAGTAGAGCCAGGTACATTTCTAATCTTTTTTTGTAATATTATTTTAAATATAAAAGCTAAGAGCAACAAATGCAGAATGAACTGAAGCTGCCATGCATTCAGTTGTGATTGTGCGGCATGACTGAAGTGAAGCTGGCTAAACTGCAAAAAGCACAGTGTGCCATATATTTGCATCAAGCTGCTCAGCTTTCATTCACAGACTGCGCTTGCTGTGTGACCATGAGGATCGATTACAACACGTACAGAAGGTACAGTTTGCAGGCTCAAGAAACGCTATTTAAATGAACTCTAGTGCTTGATCCTTGGGATTAGTTCATCACAAAAGCTCCTTGCGGTTTGCCAAGTCAGCTCCTTACAGATGTGAATGAAAAGGAACAAGCTTATTTATTCTTATTGCTTCTTATTTATTATTGTCCCAGTGCTTAGAAATTTGGAACAAGTTCTAAACTGAACTTGGATCCAATGGATGCTGCACACTGTTGGAGGTGCCCCCCTCATGTGTGCATTTTGAGTGTATGGCCATGCACAATAAAATGTGCAATATAAATACACATCACATCACTTTAATTTGGCGTAGTCCCTGCTTTAATCAGGGGTTAGCTCAGCAGAATGAACCACCAATTGCTCTAGCATATGTTTAACAGCGAATGCCCTTCCTGACACAACCCAGTACTGAGAGTACAAACCTCAGTGCTGGGAAACACCCACACACGCTTCCATTCCCACACTATGGCCAATTTAGTCTATTTGATTAACCTACTGTATATCGCAAGTCTTTGGTTTGTGGAAGAAACCCATGCAGACATGGGGAGAACATGCACATAGAAAGTCTTCCTGGTGTAAGAATGGGTTTTAAACCACAGTGGTTCGAACTGTAATTCTGCTGAATGACTAAAAAGTTATCAGTATTTATGGTAAAAATCTGTACATTCTAGTCAAACCATCCTTCTGCAATCTTATACCAAAAACGGACATAAGGGCAGTATTAAAAGCTATAAATGTGGGAGAGCGTTGACATTATGGGATTGTATTGTATTGCAATATGGAGCAATTAAGTGTGGATGTTAAATCAAAAGTAATTCACAAATACTTGTAAATGAAATGATTTAATGACAATAACTTCCTATGGTTACAACTGAATTCATTACAAAATAACTGTATAAAATGATAAAATATGAAATGATAAAACATATGATATAAATTGTACCCAGCTTAAATGTAAAAATAAAGTTACAAGAGGTAGAAGGAGAGACACAGGGGGAGGGAGAGAGAGACAAAGAGAGCAGGCCCAGATGTTAGCCTGATTGCAGTAGAGTCAGAAAAGATGGACTCCAGAGGAGGAGAGGAGTAGAGCAAGAAAGCAGATCAGGAAAAAAAAGAGAAAGAGAAGAAAAGAGACAGAGCAGCATTTTACCACCTATTTTGTACCTTTCTTCACCATGTGACAATAGCCCAAATGCTGAGACATTCAAACTGACCAATCAACATGTGACCACATCGTAAAACCCCCAAAGTCCACACACCAGGCCCTGATCTTTTCAGTATGCCTTCGGAGTCAGTATGGACGTACTTGAGTAAAAAAGACATGTTTTGTCATATAAGTAAATACATATGATAATTTAGCCTCTTACACTGGTCCAGCCGAAATAGAACAAGTAACATACTTGCTATGAAGCAACCATGCTAACCACTTAGCTACTGTGCTGCCAGGAAATGAACTATGTGCATAATAATAAATATTATGTTAAGTCACCTTAACAGTTTCAACTTGCAAACAGGCTTACTTACTTTTTTTAAGTTTCAAGAGTTCACTCTTAGCTGATGATTGATAATAAAGCTTGTTTGGCTAGAGAACCCTGAGTTTAGAAGATCTTCGAGCCCTGGGCTCCCTCTTGTTAGCAGGGCAGGAGAGGAGTTTGAGCTCAAGTAGATCTTGGTGAACTCCCCTTATTTATTTCTGGCTAATGACAGATATGGGATGGCTAAGGAGAGATATGACTATGATATCATATGATGTCTAAGAGCTTGACCATGATATCAATTTAATGTTTAGTTTACTTAGGTTGCATGTTATTTGGACTGGGAGAAAACCGGAGAAAACCCACACAGGCATGGGGGAATGAGCAAACTCTGCACGATTGGTTAGGTAGGGACTTTAGCAACAGTGCTAATCACTGGGCCGCCATGTCACCCATCTTGAAAGAAGGGGGAGTAGGGGTGGATGGGGATGATTCTTCAAGATGAAAATACTGAGATAAGAAACTCATTCATTCATTTTCTTTTCAGCTTAGTCCTTTAATTAATCCGGGGTCACCACAGTGGAATGAACCCCCAACTTATCCAGCACGTTTTACGCAGCAGATGCCCTTTCAACTGCAACCCATCTCTGGGAAACATCCATACACACTCATACACCACGGAAAATTTTGCCTACCCAATTCACCTATACCGCATTTGGACTGAGGGGAAAACCAGAGCACACGGAGGAAACCCACACGAACGCAAGGAGAACATGCAAACTCCACACAGAAACACTGACTGACCCAGCCGAGGCTCGAACCAGCGACCTTCTTGCTGTGAGGCGACAGCACTACCTATTGCGCCACTGCGTCACCCCGAGATAATAAACTTTATAGTTTCTAGCCACATTTCTAGCCAAATCATTCCTCTGCAATCTTTTACCAAAAACAGAAATAAGTGCAGTTTTAATAGCTAAAAATGTTGGAGAGTGTTGGTATTATGTGATTGGGTAACACTTTATTTTGATGGTCCATTTGAGCATTAGTAGACTGTCTGCTAAATATCTGTTGATACTGCTCCTTCAACAGACATTTAACTGACTTTACAACGCAATCTCACGGCAGTTCGTAACTTTTTGATTTAGTGGCTAATTAATACAATTTAGTTCATCACCCACGGTTTGTTCATCAACCAATGACCTTTGGGTTTAGGGGTGGGGCTGGGTGTCACACCTTCTTTTTAATAATCGTACATTTTCATATGACTGAACTCATATGAATTTGTATGAATTAGTCACTAAGTAGACAAAACTTAAAATATTTATGTTTTCTCATGAGATCAGGCTGGACTATAAGAAACTTTGCAAGTAAATGCCAGCTTACTCTAACCCTAAACCTAACAGTTACTTATAATTGAATGAGAATTTGTTGGCATGTAGATGCAGTGTAATAAACAGACCATCAAAATAAAGTGTGACCTGTGATTGTATTGTATTGCAATATTGAGCAATTAAATGTTAATGTTCGGTCAAAAGTAAATCATAGAAAACTTGAAAATAAAATAATTTAATGACAATAATTGGCTATGGTTACACTGAATTAGTTTCAAAATAACTGTACAAAATGATAAAACATTAAAAACATGATATTAATTGTACCCAGCTTAAATGAAAATAAATTTACCCAGGGGAAGAAAGAGATAGAGAGAGAGAGAGAGAGAGAGAGAGAGAGAGAGAGAGACCCAAAGAAAGCCAGATATCTGTAGAGCCAGAGAAGAAAGGAGAAGAGCAGAGCAGGAAAAAAAGACACAGCAAAGTTTATAACCTATTTTGGATCTTCCTTGACAATGTGACCAAAGCCCAAATACTGAGACATTCAACTGACCAATCAACATGTGACCACATCGTAAAACCCTTAAGGTACACACACATCTTAGCCAGGCCCTGAACTTTATGACGTTCAGAAGGACTATGCCCATTCAAGTAGTAATGCAGTTCTGGTAGTTCCCTAATGGTCTGTAAACTGATTTTTGGCACTGTTAGATTTAGTAGCACAGAGACCTGTGGCATTTCAGAAGGATGAAGCGAATCACCCATTGAGATCAGTTTTCATAAATATTTCCAATCTTCTATTGAAAGCCACATAGCCTCCTGGGAACAGTAAGGTAACACTTTGATTAAGTTTTATTTAGAAGCACTTCCTTGTGGCAATGCCTGTATGTGGCGGCTGCTCATTTTGTTGTTCTCCACGCTGGGAGTTATGGATGAGGAAGCGCTCTCGCAGCATATGCTAACGCCACTTTCCTTTCCATCGCATGTCAGATGCCTCAGAGACGCACCAGCTTCGATGTGCTTGGAGACGGCGCCGCTCTACCAGCTTCCTCTTAGTCTCAATGTTTCATCAAACAGACACGGTTCTGTCAGCCGAGGTTTCCATATTTCTCACCCTCTCAGATGTTTCCTTGGCTTTGGCAGAGGAGCAGACAGATTGCAGAGAATGAATTGTGTTGAGAATGGATATGGTGAGGAGGAAGAGGAGGAGGGGAGCAGATGGCAACGATGAGGAAGAGTGATTCATGATAACATGAGCCTGCGGTGGGGTCTTCTCCTGGCACTACCGGTGCCTGCAGCTCCTGCTGTCTCTGGGAACACTGGCAGGGTGGCTGGGGGCATCATCCATCATAAATTCTTATTTTCTTCTCGTTTTTTACAGTGCCTCACACATCCCCCATTCTCAAAGACTCCAGCCCTCGCCATGATCCATGCCCCATCATTCATCAGCATCTTCTCTGGCTGCTCCTCTGGGTTCTGACAGATCTCCATTAGAAGAGTGAGATCTGGCACAGAGCCGGACAGGCCCTACAGGCACTCTATCTGTTCATGGAGTCCACGGTCCCTCCACATGGAGAGGGGTGGAAGTGTTCCAATATGCGCTGTTCCCCATTTTCTTCTGCTTTCTTTCAGCCTTGTGTATGTTTTTGATGAAGTTTCCTCTCTCCCTATAGTAACAGCAAGGTTGCTGTCACTTCACTCTGATCCCTCCCTGCAACAGGCTCTGTTAAATGCTAAAAGGAGTAGTTCACCCAAATATGAAACTTCTGTCATGTTTTAGTCACCTTCATGTTGCTCCAAATGGTGTGTAAATTATTCAGTGACTTTCAGCAAGGTCGACTTTTAAATCAGTTTTCAGGGCACAATCTGTTGGGGTCTGTCTTACGTAAACGTATTGTCTTTTGGCAGCTCTAGCACAATCAGGCAATTGCTAATTATTCTAAATCCTGTTTAAACAAAACACTTTCTTTCAGTATATGGGTCAAAGACTTGATGTCCTATTTTGGTGTTTGCAAGACATGAAAATACAAAAGGGATTTTAGGCAACATGTCACATTGGTTATTCGTTTTAACACATTATAAAATTACTAAACAACCTACTTATAATTTAAAAGGACCACTCCACTTTTTAAAATAAATATGAGTTTTTTTTTTTTTTTTAAATATACGCTTTTACAGCTCCTCTACACTAAAATAGTTATGTTTTACTATTTTTTAATCCATTTAGCTGACCTCTGGGCCTGGTGGCAACACTTTTAGCTTAGCTTAGCATAGATCATAGGTCTCAAAGTCATTCACAATGCAGTTTTGCCCCAACTCTATCAAACACAGCTGAACCAAATAATCAAGGTGTTCAAAAGAGCCATGAACACCTTCATTAGTTGGATCAGCTGTGTTTGATCAGGGTTGAAGCAAAACTGTGCAGAGCTGCGGTCCTCCAGGAAATGAGTTTGAGACCTATGCTCAAAAATGACCAAAGACTTTCAATAATTTAGCTGTTTGAAGATGTAGCTGTAGTTACATTGTGCACAAGCTAATAACATTTAATAAGCAGCAAATTAGAAGTCCATCAAGGCAAAAGTCAGGTAAGGGTTTATTAATTGCGAGAATAAAGTGTGACACACAATTCTTAATATTATCACATTTGACATCTTACTAGCCTTAGATTTTTGGTAGTGTACAGCCAATAAAGAGATTAATGATTACTCTGAAAAACTTTTAATCGCATCAGACAGGCACCTGGAACAGCTTTAGGCAGGTTGTTCCACTGAGAATGCAGGCTTGTTTATTCATCCGAGTGTTGATGGGTGTTAAGAACCGTCGCATCTGTGAGTGGCAGTTAATCAAGCTAGCAGGGTTAGCGTTAGTGCCTCTGACCCCCCACCTCATTCACCTGTGCTACCTACAGCGAGACAGCATCTGCCCAGCCAGCTGAGATGCAGCCATAGAGACATACAGCAATTTTGTCTTATTTACACCAAGCATTTTGGGGGTCCTTAAACAGTTTTAAAATGCATGATAGCATTATAAATCAAATGTTCCAAGTCTTAAATAAATGGCATTGAACATTGCTGACAACAGTCCTGAATTTACTTTAATTTACATGCTGCTTGCAATCTATTTGATTAACTTATGGCATACTGTAGATATGTCCAAGTGATGGTTTGCATAGATGTTTTAGTACTAAGTTACACTAAGTTACACATAGTTTGTTTTTGGTAAAATAAAAAGAACCTCTTCATAACCTAGCAAACAAGTTTGTGTTTAATAGAGGTCTAACAGACATTTAAATGTAGACAGCTTGGCTAAAACAAGGCTGTCAGTCAAAATCTAATAGACATCTAAGATTAGCCCAAATCTAGACTAGTCGTCAAATAGACAGACTTTGTGCGTAGTCATTCATTTTTGTTTCTTTGATGACTAGTCTAGGTGACCTATTCTCAGAAGTCTATTAGATTTTTACTGACAGCACAAATGTAGTCTTGTTTTAGCCAAGACAACTATGTTTAGGCGTATATTAGACATCTATTACACACTTTTAAAAACAAAACAAAAAAAAATGCTTGCTAGGAAGAGTCATCAATCATTTCATAAAGACTATTCCCCATAAGACTATGGTGGTTGTGTATTTATTTTTGATTCAGTAACATACAGTAAATGGACAATTGCACAGGTTGTGGGTTAATGTATGTTTTTGCTTCACTAAAAAGAACCATCTCATAAGAGTTAACTGGACTGAACATGTCACGTGTTATGTATTTAAATCACTAAAAAGAACTAATAACAAAAGTAATTTCTTGTGATGATGGTTATGGTATAATGGTAAGCCTATGCATTATTTGTTGGATTACCTAAAAAAAATGAAACGAAAATAAAACTCACAAGAGTCATTTGGAATACACTAGTTATAGGTTTAGTTTTGAATTCACTAAATAGTACCAGCTCATAAGTCATTTGATCATGAACTGAATCCTGGTTAAATTATTTATTAATTCACTAAAAATAATCAACTTATAAGAGTCATTTGGTCATGAATTGGACTAAACCAGTTGTTTTATTTTCTCATTCACTTAAAAAACAACTCATAGGAGTCATTTGATCATGAATTGGACTAAGGGTCTGTTTTTTTTGTACGTGGATTACTCAATTAGCTGGATTTGGTTATTGACAATTTGACACGTTCCAGGATTGTTTCACTCCTCAAAACTCATTTGAGAGTTGTTGTCTGAGCAATAGGTCTGGTAGCTCAAACCTGCTCGGGAGCAGGCTCATTTCATATAAACAGGATTAGATTGGTTCAGTTCAAGCAAAGATAATACTGAAAGTATGTACCAAATGCTGATATTTTCTGACAGTAGGGAAAAGGATAGGCCTAATAATTTATGCAGTCATGCATTTGTTTTGACCGCTAATATGCAGGTGATTGACAACTTTACTGATATCAAAATGCTTTTTTGATGCAAAATTAAGGCTACTATAATAAAGAAAATATTCTCTAAATGTAGAACTGAATACATTGATATGCATTGAAATACATGATTAATACTCTTGACACATTAAAGTGTAAAGCCTGCTTCTCACAACAAATGTGTAAAGTTATTGCGTATCATATTTAACAAACCGTTTACTACAAATTTGATGTAATTTTGCTCACATGGATAATTGAATATTAATCAGATGATGTCATTATTTGATATATTATCATTGCTGATCATGATTTCGAGGATCGATAGATCTGTTCTTCACAACACATCAGATCAGTTAATCCAGACATTTTAATCTGATTCGCGAACTTGTTTGAAGAACCAAATTAGCCAGAGATCATTTATCAAGATTAAAAGATCCAGGATCTGCCAAATCATCTCAGATCATTTAAGCGAGGTACGAAGAACGGACCCTAGGACTTGGTTGTATGTTACCTTTTTGCATACCTGTCAACATTGGGATGTGAAAATAAGGGATATGGCCACCATAGCTATTATAAATAAATAGAATCGTTATCAAATCTCATTAACTTTTTTCACTGTATAATCTACACATTCTGATTGAAGAGCAATGAATTAATCCCATTTATTTATTTTTTTGTTTCATTACAATAAAAAACCGAGTCACTTAATTGACTCACACATCTAAATTGCACACATTATAATGAAAGCATTCGATTGCTTCCCTAACTTTTTATGCTCTTTTAGGAAAAAAATGTGTTGTTTATGAAAAAAACCCAACCAAGATCGACATCTTTAGATGTTATTATTATTAATTATTTGTATATGTCTGTTCAAATACGCACCCAAAACACTTTCGCTCCGCTTCAAATCGTGTGTACAGAATCCCTTTGGGAAACAGCGTCTATTTATCGTTCTGGAGTGCGTCAGCTGACAGTCACACACCACTATTGTGTTTTGAGGACTGTGTTACAGTTTCAAGAAGGAGACGAAGTCCGTTCTTGTAGCAACATATTTATTTCTGTTGAAACACAGGAAAACACTGTTTGTTTAAGGAGCACGTTAGCCATACAGCTAACCATAAACTGACTACTGCTTCCTTGTGCTATGGGCACCCAAGCGTCATAAATATTAACTTGTCCTATAGTGCAGTTGTTTACCAAATACATGACACTGACATATTATTATTTAAATCACACTCAAAAAGGTTCCAAATCGAATCACAATTAACATCACATTATAGACAAAAATGTGTATATTGATCCCTTTTGCACAGCATAAAATAAGGCATGAACACATTTGTGCATCACAATCCCCTTTAACTTGTATACAAATGAATAAAACAATTCCTATAAACAACCACAAAAGAACTATTTGTCACATTTCCCCATAACTTTTTCATACATAACTGTTTAATGCTGTATTAATGCACTTTTTAACCTCCATGAAATGGAATTTCACTTAACTATATTTTAACAGAATTTTAATGTTTCAATGTAAAATCTTACAAAATAAATAAATAAAAACACTTTACTGCTAAATCTAATTAAAATTGTTCTTAACCGTATTTTCTGAATGTCTCTTTCAATGTAATGGCTAACAGTTAATGCTAAACAAAGTCTAATCGTACTATTTTGTAATCACACTTGTGTTTTAACTCACTGCACATCACTATACACAACCATATTAATAAAGATCACGAAAAGTTTAAACATTGTGTCTCATTTTCACTGAGTATTAGTTATATGCATGTTTACTCACTTCTCACTGCTCACATTGAAAGCTATTAGTTTTTAACACTTCCGCCATTTTGGCACCATTAACTCAGGATCAAACTCAACTAATCTAATATCTCAGGACATAAATTCATCTCCATATAAACAATACATGTTTCAGTGTATCATTACCGTAAATATATTATTATCTTACCTGTTGAAACACACAGGAAAACACCGTTTGTTTAAGGCGCACGCTAGATGTGTCTGTCATACAGCTAACCATACACTGACTACTGCTTCCTTGTGATTCAGCTACCGACACATAGAAAGAAACGTGGGTGCCCCCTCCTGGTGAACGCGAGTTTTACAGGGATACATACCACACTATACTTCTAGAATACACATGTATTGTTATAGAAGACTACATTATTCCTGGATTAGATGAAATTAAATAGTTAAACAAAAAAAGATAGGGGGGTTGACAGTTTCTATTACTTAGGGCTACAATTGCATAGGAGGAGCGACAGCACCTTGAATGAAAAGGAAAGGGAATCCCACAATTTTTATATTTATTTCAAAGCGTTTTCATGCCTAAATAAAGCGAAAGCACACAACAGAATCACAAGAGCAAGGGGCGTCCCCTGGAGGTTCGGCGGTATGGGATGCGTATAGGGAAGATCGGCTCTTTTTAATATTTATTGCCACCCTTCAGAGAAAGACTGGAAATACGGGAAAATGACTTTACAGGATGATAGCAGGATAGAACTGTAAAATACGTGAGAATCCTGGGAAAAACAGGGTTGACAGGTATGCCTTTTTGATTGATTAAGATCTGTCACGGAAGTACACAGATATCAGACTTAAGTGAGAGAACAGCTTATTGAGTGGATGGCACAGTGGTAAACAATGTAAACTGAAGATGGTTATTTTCAGGATGAAGTAGATGACCAGATAAATTGGTATTGACCAGAAGATATATAGAAACCAGGAAACACAATTGGACGAACTCAGGGATATCAGTGATCACTAGGGGGGAGACCAAGAGAAACCACACTAGAGGGAGAGACGCAGACACTGGAGATCATAGGAGACAAGTAAGTAACTTAAAACAGTGTTTCCCAACCCTGTTCCTGAAGGCACACCAACAGTACACATTTTCAACCTCTCCCTAATCAAACACACCTGAATCAACTTATCATAACATTAGAAGAGACTCCAACACCTAAAGTTCATGGATCAGAAATGGGAGACATCCAAAATATGTACTGTTGGTGTGCCTCCAGGAACAGGGTTGGGAAACACTGACTTAGAATATAGCAATCAACACTGACTGTGTGAATAGTGTTGTCCTTCATATAATAATGAGGCCAGACAGTGGCTATTTGTCAATATGCGTTCTCCTGCATCCTTCTCATGGCATCATCAACCGTCAAAGTTCAGTTCCAAAACTCAAGACCGCATGAACAGAGGATGCATGAAAGTTCCTGGAAGTGTTCTTGATTTCGAGGATTCATGGACACACACTTGAGCACAAAACTCGTTGAATAAAGGAGGTGGGAAATGCAGCGCTTTATACCTGTGTGTTATTAAAGCTCAAAGATATAATTTATTTATCTCAGGTTTTTCCTAAATGAGACAGTGAAAGTAAACCTTAGCATGAAAATCAAAATAAAGGCATCAACGAATCAAGGGTGTTTATTTGCTGAAATTTGAATTAAAATCTTTTTTAATTGTTTTTTGTTTTTAGGGGTTTTGTGCATGTTATGTATAATGAAAAGGGGGGGGGGGGGGGGACAATAAATAGTTGTTTGAATGCTGTAATGTTTAAATAATTTTCCATTAAAAACACATGGTCATGTGGCCATCAGGAGGATCACAGCATCTCAGTCCTTACAGGACGCTTTCTGTGTTCTCTCGGTCTCCTGAGTTTTTTCTTCTGAGATAACCTGGCAAGACCAGTATCCACGAGAACACAAGTCCATTCTTGCAACTGAGAAACAGCCGGTGAGTGGAGTGAGGTGCTGGGTTATATGGGGCTGAGGTGATGACTGGGGATGATGTGCAGGTGTGGGGCTAATGAGAATGCAGGTGACTGTGATCAGAGTGATTGTGTTGACTGTGAGCGGGGAGAACCTGGCCTGGCTGTAAGAATCATTTGACCATTAAGGTGCGGTCACACTTGACATTTCTTCCCATAGACTTCCATTCATACGCACGCGAATGCGTCAGGCCGGAAACGCGGGGTCATGCGTTAAGTTTCGCAGGTTGCTGCGGTGCAAAGTTCAAGCTTGGTGAACTCTGACCTGCGAAATCGCATCATTTAACTGCGTGAGATCAATCGAGGATCAAAACATGACCTCTCTGGACAGAAATTTAAAACATGGAGCAATCGCTGGCTTTTTTTAATGTCTATTTATCTTGTTTAATCCCGCCCCTTTTCGCAGAGCAGTACGACAGAATTTCGCACACACAAACGCTGGTGTGACCGTAGCTTTATTCAAGCTACACTGGCCATTAGTTATTTGACAGTGACATCAAGGCCTGGTGGCACAGACTTAGCAGGGAGGAGCAAGAACCAATAAAGCTGCGGTCACACTGGGCTTTGTGTGTGTGAAATTCTGTCGTACAGTGCTGCGACAAGGAGCAGGATTAAACAATGTTTAGACATTAAAAAAAAGCAAGTGATTGCTCCATGTTTTAAATTTCTGCCCAGAGAGGTCCTGTTTTGATCCTCGGTTGGTCTCATGCAGTCAAGTGATGGGATTTCGCAGGTCAGAGCTCACCAAGCTTGAACTTTGCACCGCAGCAAGATGCGAAACTTGATGCATGATCTTGCGTTTCCGGTCTGACGCAATCGCGTGCGTATGAATGGAAGTCTATGGGAGGAAAAGCCCAGTGTGACCGCAGCTTAATACTGCTTGGTGCAAAACAAATATAGAGATGTTAATGGTGCAGTAGGTGATCTACCAAAATGCTAACTGCTCTTAAATGAGCAGTTTGCTCTTAAATGTGAGTCTGTTCTGTGCTTTCACTATTTGGGCATGAAAACACTTGGAAATAAATATAAAAAGGGTGGGATTCCCTTTCGTTTTCATTACAGATGTCGTCGCCTCTCCTATGGACACTTTCAATTACACATAATTAATAATAATAACATCTAAAGATGTCGATCTTGGTCAGGGTTTTTTCAAACACAATAATTTTGTCCTAAATGAGCATAAAGAGGAAGGAAAAGAAATCGAATGATTTCATTATATTGTTAGATCAGAATCAGAAAGAGCTTTATTGCCAGGTATGTTCACACATACGAGGAATTTGTTTTCGTGACAGAGCTTCTACAGTGCAACAGCATTACAGAGTCAGGACAAAAAACAGATAATAAATATATTTTTAAAAAATAGAAGTAAGTAGTGAGTGCAAATATACAGATTGACAAGTGTATGTACAGCTACATTACTAAATACAACGTTATATGTGCAGCTGTTATGTGCAAATTGGCATGTAAGTGTGTGGTTAAATAAGTGTATATGTGTATAAAAGTGTATGGCAAGTAGTGATGTTGGTTCCACAACTATTACCATCAAGTGTTCATGAGATGGATTGCCTGAGGGAAGAAACTGTTTCTGTGTCAGGCTGTTCTGGTGTGCAGTGCTCTGTAGCGTCGACCAGAAGATAAAAGTTCAAAGAGGCAGTGTGCTGGGTGTGAGGGGTCCAGAGTGATTTTGGCAGCCCTCCTGCTCGCTCTGGATAAGTACAGTTCTTGGGGAGTAGGAAGGGCTGTACCAGTGATTCGCTCAGCAGTCCGAACTATTCGACGTAGTCTTTGGAGGTCGTATTTAGTAGCTGAGCTAAACCAGACAGTTATTGATGTGCAGATGACTGATTCAGTGATGGATGTGTAGAATTGTTTCAGCAGCTCCTTTGGGAGGTTAAACTTCTTCAGCTGACGAAGAAAGTACAGCCTCTGTTGAGCTTTTTTGACAATGGAGTCAATGTGAGTGTCCCACTTCAGGTCCTGAGAGATGGTGGTGCCCAGGAACCTGAATGACTCCACTGCTGCCACAATGCTGTCCATGATGCTCAGTGGGGGGAGAGCAGGGGGGTTTCTCCTGAAGTCCACTATCATCTCCACTGTTTTGAGCGTGTTGAGCTCCAGGTTGTTGTGACTGCACCAGACAGCCAACTCCTGAACCTCCTGTCTGTAAGCAGACTCGTCACCGTCCTGAATGAGGCCGATAAGTGTGGTGTCGTCTGCAAACTTCAAGAGCTTCACAGAGGAGTCTTTTGAAGTGCAATCATTCGTGTACAGGAAGAAGAGCAGTGGGGAGAGGACACACCCCTGGGTGGCGCCATTGCTGATTGTGCGGATACTAGATGAGAATTTTCCTAGCTTCACCAGCTGCTGCCTGTCCGTTAGGAAGCTGTTGATCCACTGACAGACAGAGGTGGGCACAGAGAGCTGAGTTAATTTGGGCAGGAGAAGTTTTGGGATGATAGTGTTAAACGCCGAGCTGAAGTCAACAAACAAGATCCTCACATAGGTCCCTGGTCTGTCTAGGTGTTGCAGAGCATAATGCAGTCCCATATTTACTGCATCATCCACAGACCTGTTTGCTCTGTAGGCAAACTGAAGAGAGTCAAAAAGATGTGTGCATTTTTAAAGTGACTCCTCTGTTGTTTAATGTAATCAAACGAAAAATGCTAATAAATGAGATTCATTCGCTGCTCTTTAATCGGAATGTATTAATCAGTGAAGAAAAGAATAATAAGATTTGATAACTTGATTCTATTTCTTTATAATAGCTATTCATTTTAATGAGCGAACTGTTTGCTAATTTATTTGCTTCTAATGAATATTTATTTTTCTTTAGTAAATAATAATAATAAAACGTATTACAGTGTAACTGTTTATTTATAATAAAACAGCTCCAGATGAACATATTTAGTAATTTGGTTTTTTTTAGGGGGGCGGGGGCTATCCCTTTTTTTGGTGGGCTTATTCCTTATTTTCACATCCCAATGTTGACAGGTCTGAAGATGACAGCAGACAACCTTTACAATAAGAAAACTTTACAATACTTTATAATAATACAATTCCCAACGAAAAAAATGTATTATATCTAGCATGTTTTCAGTTGTGAAATTGTAAATGGCACTATTTACTTATGTTTTATTGTAATAACTACATTATTGATGCTGTAAAAGGTACCTTATGATACAGAAAATAGTCTGAACAATACTTCTGTGCATATAGCCCATTTGTAACAACACAATCTACATAAGCTTTGCATGACTAGAATAGTTTTAAAACATACAGTAACATTACTTGTATAAAAGAAATCCTTCAGCCATGGTGTCATCCTTCCTCCAGGGTGCAAAATTAACTCCAATATTAATTCAGGTTTTGAAAAAGTTGATTCAGCATGTTTTTACTCTCTCGCTCTCACTCTCTCTCTCTCTCTCTCATGAATGCGCAGCGGGCATCTACACACAAACGGTGGATTTGTTGAAAGACAGTTTGGCCTACTTATCAGAATTATAAGAATTGTCGGACCAACAATTTTGAATTGGATGAACATGTTTTAGTTTACACCAGACATGGAAGAAGCGTCAAGCGTGGGTGATTTACATGTTAAGTCAATGCAAACACGCGAATAGACATCCTGCGGCGCGAATAATGCGATGCACGCAAGTTGAGCGTTTTGTGTGATTGATGCGCTTAATCATCGCTGAATCACTCGAGTTAGAAAATCTGAACTTCATTTACGCTGCGTTAACCAATAAGGAGCTTGTGTGGGTGTGACTATGACATAGCGCCTGTTGTTGGTGTCCCAGGGGAAAATTGTCCTGCCGACACCGACAACAGTTCATCAAACTGGATTCGGCTCAGTCAGAAGCACCGCTGAAAGCCTCCATCATTCCAGGTTAGGAGTTTATATGCTCACAGAGCTGGGTGCACCTCTGAAAGGATCTAGTGGACTCAAACACGGCTCCAAACGAATCAACGTTGTTTTTCAGCCCTATATAAAGCACATAAACACAGTTATTCTCTCAATAAAATCCTTGTTAGCCATTTAGCAACGAAGCTAAAGTCACCGGGCAGACAGAAGCCCTGCCCATGGCGTGAATCCGCGTTTTTTGTGAAGTGAATGAAGCGGATTTGATGCAATGAATGAAGCAAGTAAACTCAAAATGTTCACGCGTCTATTTATGCGCAAATAGTGTGATTTATCCGCGCTTGCCGCGTCTTGTGTGAACACAGCATTATGCCCATTTAGATAATTTGCTTTAATCATTACTATTGGAATGTGAAGAGACTTTTAATCACCTACTGCACCTTTAATATATCACCATGTATTATGCTGTAAATTTATATAAAAAAAAATGGCTATTAAGATTAAAATAGATAGATATCAGTTTTGATTTCATATTGACTGCATGCATTTTAGTTAACTGAATCAATTACAGCATGGTCATCTCTGCTCCGCTTAACAAATTTGAACATGCTTATCTCTATTCTGCTAAACTCTACAGATTATCCCCACAAATGGCAGTGCATCATGTATTGCACAAAGCTGTAGTAGTGAGCGAACTCTAACCCCACTCGGATAAACAATATGGCAGTCAGCAAGCAGACAAACCCATTAGCTCTCTCCCTTCCCTGGCCTGGACGCAGGACGCTAATGGCTTATTACTGAAATAAATGTGGTTATTCCCTTTTCTATTAGTGCAGCACAAGCGCACCCCCTCTGACACACTAGATTAATGTGAGTGTTAAAGCAGCACAATTAGATAAAGGCTTCGTCCTCCAGCCACATACAGAGGCAGTCAGCTAATATCTTTGCTGTGTAGAGGCATGTTTTCACCGTTTCCTGTAAAAAAGACATATCTGGTTCCTAAATAGATTTTAGCCTGCCGAATGACTCTCCCAGAAAGCAATTACTGCAGGTTTACGTTGGCTGATTATCCATGAGTCACTTTGAGCATTTTAGCGTCCTATATTTAGCCTGACTTTATTTTCCAGTGGTCTGTACTAGCCCACAGTTCACTCGAGGAGGGGGGCAGGCAGTATGAATGGGCAGCCAATTACCTATTACTTACCTGCTCTTAAAGTGACAGGAAAATTGCAGGACTTGTCCATATGCTCTATTGTACAATGAGTGGACCGATCCAGATGCAGCTGCTCGGGCTACTTTCAGAAGCTGTCAAATGTGCCAAGTTTGCCTTTTTTTCATACATTTCCTCCTGTTGTTCCATTGATCAATCAAGTTTTGGGACACAGTTTAAAAACAAGCATCAACTTGGTTAAAAATCCTATCTACAGTACTTTGCAGGTATGGCTTAGGTAACCCTGCTGAAAAATCCAGCTTAAACCAGCCTAGGCTGGTTGGCTGGTTTTAGCTGGTTGACCAGGCTGGTTTTAGAGGGGTTTTGGCCATTTCCAGGCTGGTTTCCAGCCATTTCCAGCCTGGTCTTAGCTGGTCAAGCTGGAAAATGACCAGCAAAATCCAGCTAAAACCAGCTTGACCAGCCTGGTTTAAGCTGGACATAGTTGGTTTTGGCTGGTCAAGCTGGTTTTAGCTGGTCATTTCCCAGCCTGACCAGCTAAAACCAGGTTGGAAATGGCTGGAAACCAGCCTGGAAATGGCCAAAACCCCTCTAAAACCAGGCTGGTCGACCAGCTAAAACCAGCCAACCATCCTAGGCTGGTTTAAGCTGGATTTTTCAGTAGGGAAGTTTCTCCAGGAAGGTGTTATATGCGTATTTATAGTCACAGAATTGTTTTTAAAAAAGTGAAGTTCAGGTTTGACCATGTTTGGAACAGTCATGGATATTAATGAGCTCTATTCTGATGCTCTGTACTGTGTTGCCAATTTAGCAATGTTGTTGCTAAATTTAGCAACTTTTCATACTACCCTAGCAATTTTTTTTATCAAAAAGAACCTACAGTAGCAACAAATTTAGCAATTTTTGACTCAAAAGAGCAGTGACTGCAGGCCACATTAGACATATCACATTCAAGTTAAACTGCTAAACTGATAAAAACGTCATCACGCAAAGTAATATGTCAATAAGAACCTATTTATTGTGCATCTGGATATAATGTTTTAATATAATAAAATACACGGCAGCTTATGCTTGTCAGATACTCTGTGATGATGTCACTGATATGCAAATTAGTGTGTGACGTCATCTGGCAACATTTAACTACTTTTTGGGCAGGCTTTAGCTTCTTTTCATTGGAAATAGTTGGCAACACTGACTCTGCAGCTCATTGTGACCTGCTCTCACACACAAACACACACAGTGTGACGTACTCTGAAATAAACAAGTGCAAAATAGTTGGGGGAAAAACGAACAAACTAGATGCCTTGTTAATTAGTTTCAACCGAAGTGATAGAGAGGTCTAATTTAGCAAGAAGTGAGTGAGATATCTTTAAGCCAGCAGAGATGTATAAAGTACTAGAGATGCAGACTTAAGTAAAAGTACAAGTACTCTCTCAAAAAGTGACTTGAGTAGAAGTAGAAGTGCTCTTTAAGCACCATGCTTAAGTGGAAGTACTTAAGTATTGCAAGTAGTTTATTTCAAAATTTACTACTCAAGTACTGAAAGTAAAAGTACAAGTATTGTGTAATGTAGTTATTAAAGAAAGCAGTCAAAAGACATCATATTGTTTTGTTTATTTTAAAAATCTTTTTTTGGGGCATGTGATTAAGCAGAATGAAAAGAAACATGGCTTACGAAACTGTTTTTCTCTCGCACTTCAACCACAGATCTGACAGATTACAACAGCTTTAACACTCACCTTTCAAAGTTGTGTGTCACAAAAACACTCCGTAATCCACTCAAAACGCTATTAAAACCCATTTTCGGAGCGCAAATTACCAGTTGTAAACACTGTAAACGGATGTTTACAGTATTGCGACATCGCGCATAGGAGATAAATGACGTCAGTACGTAATAACCGGTTATGATCTATTACTGATTCGATAACGATCATTTTGACACCCCTAGTAACGAGTAACGATGCAGCTCATAAAAAAACTATTGGAGTAAAAGTATTCAACTCATCAAAAATATGTACTTAAGTAAAAGTAGAAGTAGGAGAAAAAAACAATACTCCAGTAAAGTACAGATACTGTCTTTTAGTACTTAAGTACAGTAGTGAAATAGTTCTACTTCATTACTATACATCTCTGTTTATTAGTACTATTAACTTAGTATTTCATTTTGCTCCTGAGTTGTGCTGTGAATGAAATATAAGTTAATTACAATTATGCTTAACAATTGAGACCAACAGAGATGTATTTAGAGTTGTATTTTGAAACTTTAACATATATAAAATCACAGGCAGGAATTAATATCAACCTCTACATAAACAGATGACTTTTAAAAAGTATATTAGCATTTTTCCATTCAGGAAATCACTCAAAATAACAGTAAGAGCTGAGTGATATGACACAATGCATGAATGTGAACACTCACCGCATTTAACAACAAACACGTTAAACTAACAAATTATACATTTAAACAGACCTTATGGCTTATCAAGGTGCCACTAAGTGAGGTGTGCCCAATCCTATCCCTGGAGATCTACCTTTCTGAGAGTTCAGCTTCAACCATGATCAAAAACGACTAAACCAACTGCTGTAAGTAGGATGTGAAGGAACACCTGGTAATTAAGTACTTGGTAATAAAGGCAAGTACATTTGATCAAGGTTGCAGCTGAACTCTGCAGGAAAGTGTCTACAGCAAAAGGATTAGGAACCCCTGCACTAAATAAATGCATATTCTATATATCCTGAATCTTTTGCATTCTGATTCAAACTGCTATGAGCAAAAATTGCTCCTTAAACGCATGATGTGGTGTAATAGGTGTGCTCATTTATTTTTGGAGGGATCTGGTGAACATAAAAATGGCTAAGAAAATTATGATTATAAAGTTCCCCTTTCAAAGCGAAGTATTTAAGTGTTGTTATATTTATGAGTCAACAATTAATTCCTGCCACTTTGTTGATTATAATAGAGTGTTTTCAGCACATTCAGTTATATGAAAATATTATACGTTAAGTTAAGTGTTTTGTATTTCTAATTCCATGAAGTACTTCATGAAATGCTCAGTTTTGACAATAATGTGTTCATCTTGACACTCCAGCCCAGTAGGTCCCAAAATGGATGGATGGATGATTTAGTTAGTTAGTTAGTTAGTTAGTTAGTTAGTTAGTTAGTTAGTTAGTTAGTTAGTTAGTTAGTTAGTCAGTTAGTTAGTTAGTTAGTTGGTTGGTTCGTTGATTGACGTTGTATGAGCAGTTCAAGCACTTTTAGGTTAGTTGTTTTCTTAAGCTGTCAATTGAGTCACATGGTGCTGTACTGACATTACATTTAAAGGTGCAGCATGTACATTTGACGTCCAGTGGTTGTACATGGTCTTGCAAACTTGGTTCAAAACATGCAAACTCAGGTTGCCAGATTGACATCACCAACAGCAGTGAACCTGACTGTCAAGTCTAAAGGCACATTTAAGTCGTGTTCTAAACAAAATCAACAACACGCAAAAGAATATTTTCCATAGTAAAATGAGTTTTTGTTCTTACCAACACCTAAAATATATATATTTTCGGCTTCTATTTCTTGCAGCTGAACAACAGAACATGGACTTTGATCACCTTAGGTAAACCTCATCTGCTTTATTCAGTGTTAAATGCTAATAAAGTGAGTTTGAATGCCATTTTACATTACATTTATTGCCATACTACTGAAAGAAGCAGCAGATTGGAGTGCAGTAAGTGCACTATTCTGTGCTTCTGAATGGCTGTGTTTACATTTCTGTCATGTTTCGTTTGATGCAAACAGCCAAATTGCTTATCACTGCAAATCTCGTCACGTAGTTGTTGGGACATGGGGTTACAATGTAACCTACTTACCTAATGTTTACGTTCATAATATTTATATTATTTTCTATTTAATAAACACCTCATGTGGAACTCTCCGAAGGTTGCATTTTACACACTTTGAGAGCCTTCCTGACTGAATGTCTAAAATACATGTTTTCCACCAAGGCAACCCTGGGCTCTGAAATATAATTGGCAAAACTGGCATTGGGCGTGTGAAATGACCAAAACATAGATAGATGTTCCGGCACATAATTTACATTTTCAAAGCAAAATATCTTACTTTAGCATTGTTTTTTCAGATAAACAAGAATGTTCACTTAGCATGTTTCTTAAATATCTGCAAACATATTATGGTATTTGTATGCTTTAGACAAGTCAAAAACATACATATAGCACCTTTAATTTACCCAAACAAATATTTAAATTAACTAAATATTTTTCTAAATAAAAAAGAATGTTGCATAGAAGTTATTGTCTAAACGATAACAGAATTTCCAATTCATGATATTTTATTTTGCCATTTTATTGCAGTGTCACATTCAACATACTTTTTTCACTCCTGAAAAGCTTGATCGTTCCACTTTTGCAAAAAATAAAATGTAAAGATTCATATGAACATATGTTATAAAATCCCTGTTTTGTGAAAAAAATACTTTGTGCATCTGTTACACGGTCTTCCTGTGAAGTGTGGGAGTTTTGATTGAGGAACAATCAAACTTAGTCCTCCACATGTATTCACACCTCTTCCATGAAACTGTAGCTTACAAAACACTGCATAGCAATTAGTTTGCTCAACCTTTCTCTGATTCAGCTGTTTTCTAGAAATGAGGCCATGTTTAATTAGTTAGAAAGCAGACAGGTTTATGTGGGCGAAATATTGTTGGAACATTCTGACTATTCATATTTCTAATTATAATTATTATTTTTCTGATAGTTTCTGTGATTAATGAGTGTATTTGACTGGTTCTTTAATTATAACCGCAGTCCAGGTTTGTGCAGTAAGGTTTTTTAAAATTAATGAAATATAAATTCGCTGGAAATTAAGAGATGATTGGTCAGTTTCTGTAGGATTAGTAGATGGCTCAGTAGATTAGTAGATCCCGATCTTTCTCTGTGAAAAGCTTCCCCTCTCTCTCTCACTCTCTCTCTTAAAGTTAGGACTTTAAAGTTGGTATTTCTAGTTAGGACCTTGCTGTAAAACCCCTCCAGGTCAATACTCTGAACTTGTCATCATGTTCCTGAAAATGTTCCTGAACAATCCTGCTGAAAGAGGACACTTTCACAAGGGAACAGCATTGCTGTGAAGAGGTGTACCTGATCTGCAACAAGCTTAAATGGTTACTTACCTTGTGTCGTTCCCAACCCCTAAGGGCTTTATTCATCTTTGGAATACAAATTAAGCTATTTTAGGCAAAATCTGAGTGCTCTCTCATCTTCCATAGGTAAAAAAGATTCTCGAGTCATTCAAAGTCCAAAAATAAAAAATATAAAAAAAGAAATATAAAAATCCTCAAAACATATAAATCACCTTATGTTGTTCCAAAGACCTGAACCCATTGTCTTTGGAATACAAATTATGCTCTTTTGGGTAAAATTTCAGAGCTCCCTTGTCCATAGACAAAAATATTCCAAACTCATTCAAAGTCTACTCCCAGTAGGCACACAACATCATAAGATGTTAATATTAGGTTAGATTTAGGTCGCGACATAAGGTGACCAAAATTCAATGTCTATCCAGCATCTATGGACAATGTTATGTTGATGTCCAATAACAACATCAAAAGACATTAATATTTGGCAGATTTAGGTTGTGTTGGAAAGCGATCAAAATCCAACATTGAGGCAACATCTTAAACCAACATACTAATGTTAAATACAGATATTTATTCGTCAGGTATGGCAACCAAAATCCAACTTCTAATAGACGTTTAGTGGTAACGTCCACACAGCATCAAGCTGTAACATCATTAGAAGTTGATATTTGATGGATTTTAGGTTGGACGTGATAGACATTTTCTGATAGACATTTTGTGGTAATGTCTACACAACATCAAGCTGTAACATCATTCGATGTTGATATTAGGTGGATTTTAGGTTGGTCATTCTGAAGTCATGTTGACATCCTGTGCCTGCTGGGTAAATATACCAAAAAAATCGTCAAAACAGTTAGTTACCTTGTGTCGTTACAAAGCCCTGAGACCTTAATTTATATTCAGAATATAAATTAGGATATTTAAGGGTGCTTTCACATCTGTGGTTCGGTTCATTTGGTCCAGACCAAGGGTAGCAAATGATACATTGTAGCATTTTCTGCAGTTTTAGGGTCCTTTTCATACCACACTGATTGCTTTGGTCCAAATCAGTTGAAAAGAACCAAAACACAGTCATGTAACGAAATCCACATCCCTCATTGGCCAGATGTTATTGAACGTATTTCCTAAACTGCTTTTCTTTTTTGGTCAGAATTAATGTGTGGGAAAATGCCAATAGAACTCCCGCAAGTAAACAAACCAGCTGACACAAAATGTCACTTTTTACTATGAAGGGACGGCTGTGCTGGCTGATTGTATCCCTGGTCATAGTATACTATATAGTTTGTATACATTACTTTAAACAAACTATTCAACCGAACTGAATAAGGCAGGTGTGAAAACATCCTTAGATAGAATCTGCGTGCTCCCTCATCCTCCATAGGCAAAAATTATGAGTCATTCAAAGCTCAGGAAAAAAAAAATTATACAAATTAAGATA
Organism: Danio aesculapii; assembly: GCF_903798145.1. NCBI lineage: Eukaryota > Metazoa > Chordata > Actinopteri > Cypriniformes > Danionidae > Danio > Danio aesculapii. Next base: position 10,548,625 of record NC_079452.1, on the reverse strand, counting down.
TTTTAGATAAAATCGGATAGCTTCTTAAATCTCCATAGACAAAACGGTTCTCGACTCATTCAAAGTTAAAAAAAATACAAAAAACATTCACAAAACTGACACATCTCTTCAGTGGTTCCACCAGAATCCTATCAAACAATGAAAATACACTTGTTTGCACATAAAACAAAAAAGAGTAGCAATTAAGCAATAGTTTAGGTAACACTTTATTTAGATGGTCCATTTGAGTATTAGTAGACTTAATATCTGCTGATATTGCTCCATTAACAGACATTTAACTGACTATAAGAAACTTTGCAAGTACATGTCAACTTACACTAACCTCAACCCTAACCCCAACCTAACAGTCTACTTATAATCTAATGAGAATTAATTGCAATGTAACTTAAATTCAACAAACAGACCATCAAAATAAAGTGTGACCATAGTTTATTCTCCTGATTATTTGCTTACCATCTAGTGTACATCTACTTTAATTTTTGGCTTTTTTTAGTACATGCTCAGTGATATTCTAGTCCCCCCCCCCCCCCTTCTTTGAATATGTATTTGGTAATGGTATTTTTTTTTACAGCTCATGAATCAAAAACTTTCCCAAAATTGCCCATGAATAAAAATGGAATCCAAGCAACTGCCTATGCAATGAATATAAATGCAATGAACCTTCCTGAAAAGTAATATCACTGCAGTTTTTGAGTTTGTGAAAATGTAGTCATTTTGGGCAACACTGTTAAACAAACAACCCTTAAAATCCTACTGGGACCGTAATCGAGCCTTATCCTTGGATATTTGTTGTTGAGAGGCTAAACCACAGCTACCTTAAGTGGTTAGAGTGCAATACAGAACGCTCAATGCTATTGATCCTGCATGTGACACGTTTGCATATTCAGGCGGACAACATAATGCCCTGTTTGCATGTGCTAGTGGTTAGACTGACACTAATCCAGGCCTGTTAGCACTGCCACCCTTAAGGATTTCTCTATCAATTTCTCCCCTTGTGACCTTGTGGATTTGGTTTCAAGGTTACAGCTGCATCGATCTGGGCTCAGGTCAGCTGAATGAGCAGGTAGAGCTGAGGTTAGCAGAGAGGTCTCAGATGGGCTGGATTTGTCCCTCACATGGATCGATCGGACATGTGGATGACGGTAGATACTTTCAGGAGGATCACTGTGTGTAGAGTTTAGCATTAGGACATCACAACTCTCTTCTTTCCTCCATTTAATATAAAGGGGTCATGACATCAAAGATAAAAAAAAAAAAATCCTGACTTTGCATTTTTGACTTATTTTACATCGCATAACTTGTCTGATGACTGGCATTAAGCCATTGAATTAGATTAGACTATTCCCATTTGTGTCCCTGGACCACTCATTTGTTTTTAAAGATTTACATGTCTTACATCTGAAAGCTTAAATAAGCATATGTAAGTCTTCCATTGATCTGTGGATTTGTTAGGATATGACAATATTTGTCTAGGATACAACTATATGAAAATATGTAATCTGAGGGTTAAAAAAAATTAAATGGTGAAAAAATTTACTTTAAAATTGACGTAATTAGGTTCTTAGCAAAATATATTACTAATAAAAAATAAGTTTTGTCATTCAGTATTTATGGAAGAAAATTTACAAATGCCTTCATGGAACAGGATTTTTAATCAATATTTATTGCTTTTTACATAAAAAATAATAATTTTGACGCATGTACACTGTTAAAAATTCTGGGTTTAATGCAAAGCCTTCATGTTGATTTAAGGTGCTGTAAGTGTGTAACTGCAGTAAGCTTGACACCCAGTGGTTAAACTAGGTATTGCACGTCTGGTTCAAAACACATGCAAGTGCAGGTTGCCAGATTGACAACATCAACAGAAATTTGCCTATCAAACCTAAAGGCTAATTTAAGTCATGTTCTAAATAAAAGCAATGGCAAGTGATAGAATATTTTCCATATTAAAAGGAGTTTTTGTCCTAACCAACACCTGAAATTTATATTTTAGTAACGGCTTCTATTTCTTGTAGCTGTACAACAGGATTAACTGACAATGTTTACATCAGGTACACCTCATGTGCTTTATTTAGTGTTAAATGCTAAAAATGTGAGTTTGAATGGCATTTTACATGAGATTTATTGCCATACTACTGAAAGCAGCAGCAGATAGTTTACATCAGATCTTCAAAATAAAATAAACCATTTGAAATTAAACTTTAGAACTGTGACTCAGTGCAAGCCAATACATATCAATGGTTCAGTATGCACATTTAAAAATGTTAAAGAGATTTACAATGTATTAATTAGATCATAAACCTTACCATTTCGTTGGAGTGCAGTAAGGGCACTATTCTGTGCTTCTGAATGGCTGTATTTAAGTTTCTGCCTTGTTTTGTCTGGTGCAAACAGCCAAATTGCTTAATACTGCAAATCATGTCACATAGCATGTTGTTAGGACACGGGGTTACAAAGTGACCTGCCAATGTTTACTTTCATAATATTTATAGTATTTGCCAATTAATAACCACCTCATGTGGAATTCTGAATCTGCATCTCAATTCAGAGGCTGTTACTGTCCACCAGAGGTCGCATTTCGGTCGTCGTACACATGCTTTGAGTGCCTTCATGACTGAATGAATGAAATACGTGATTTTCCATCAAGGCAACCTGGGGTGCTGAAATATAATTGGCTAAACTGGTTGTAGGCGGGTTAAAATAACCAAAACAAAGACAGACATTCTGGCACGTAACTCACTTTTTTTTTTTTGTTGCACTGCTGGTTAGACCTAAACTGCATTTCGTTGCAGTTTGAATCTAATCTAATCTAATCTAAAAATTTTCAAAGTAGAATATCTGACTCCAGCATTGTTTTTCAGATAAACAAGAATGTTCACTTGGCATGTTTCTTAAATATCTGCAAACTTATTATGGTATTTTTTTTACAAATTTAAGTGAATTCAACATAAAACAATTATGTTGTCCCAAAATAGTAGAATTGTGTTGTTTCAACTCATTTTAAACAAGTAGTTTGAACGACCTGCAACAAGTCATTATTTTTAGAATATATTCATGGCTATTGCTGGATTACCATCTACATATTACTGTCTATACTTAATTATGTACTGCAATGAATTGAGTTCATCATGACTGGTCATTCATGCAGAGTGTTTTCAGCAATACCAAAAACTATTTAGGAGACATGGAAGTGTAGATGAATATTCATAAATTCTGAAGCCAAATCTCTCCTGCACCGAAAGCTGTAGTGTGTAAATGTATAAATGTATAAGTAAATAACTGTGATTGGAATTCATTCAGTTTGCTTGAACACAGACTAAAGCGCTGCTCTTTATGCTTTGTACATACAAGTCAGCTAAAGCTCAAGCCTTTGTACAGAATAAGCAAACCCTTTCTTTGTTGACTGAACCTTAGATCAAGGCCCAGATATATGGGTGGAATTCTTGTACATCACAGCACTACAACAGAAGCCTTAGATCCACCTCCTTGTGTGAACTGTACTTAAGCATGCGTAATTGCCTGTAGCTCAATTGGTAACAAAGCACTAGCAATATCAGGAGTCTGTTCTTCATAACTCGCTTAAATAATCTAAGATGATTTTGCAGATCCTGGATGTTTTAATCTTGATAACTGATCTCTTGCTAATTTGGTTCTTCAAACAAGTTTGCGAATCAGATTAAAATGTCTGGATGAACTGATCTGACTATATATTTTTAACTTCATATATATCAGTTATAGTTTAAAAATATTTACTATTTTCCCAAGTGTATATAACTACTACTTTAAGAAAATATCAGAATTCGGTACATACTTTCAGTATTATCTTTGCTTGAACTGACCCAATCTAATCCTGTTTATATGAAATGAGCCTGCTCCCGACCAGGTTTGAGCTACTAGAACTGTTGCTATGACAACAAGTCTCGGATCAGTTTTGAAGAACAAAACAATCCTGGATCGTGTCAAATTGTCAATAACCAAATCCAGCTAACTGAGTAATTCACGTACGAAGAACGGACCCAAGGTCTAAAAAACATAACAAATACACTGTTAGCTTGGAGCTTTAGGTTAAACTTTATGGGGAACATCTCACTGTGTTTTTGGATTTATGTTTTTTATCTGGTACCGGATTTAGGTCAGAGCTTTGTGTGGAGTAGTTTTTAACATGTTGATGCACATGAACAGAATGCTAAATGCATCATGTGATCAGCTGTTAAATTTAAATCTGCTTTTCAGTGAAAACGTGCCACATTTCAGTGTTTTCATTACAAATAACTTTTTTTTTTTTTCGGATTTAGACATTTAAATACACATAAGTACTGGCAAACATAATATACATGGTTGGTAAAATACACACTCATATCTATGGAGACTAGGGCTGGGCTATACTGCAAAATTTAGTTTCAATTTGATACCAAGTAAATACAGGGCCAGTACCGCCGATATTGATACCGATACTTTTATTTTAAAAAGCATGCACTTGAACCTAAATGTTCTTTTCTGTAGGGGAGAACAGTGTGTGATGAGTTATGAGTTGAATTCTGTCAAAGCAGCTATAATTAAATGTATATGTTAAAACCCAGGACAAATTTTAAACACCTTGAAGCCAAATATACATTTTTATGATTAATTAAGTAAAGCCTATCTTACCTATGTAGCCAAAATATAAATCATATAGTGTCCCTTTCACAGTTAACACAAAATGGATATTCAGACATTTTCATATTTTAAGTTTATGGTATACAGTGGTGGGCACAATTATTAGAACACCTGTATTCTCATTAGCTGAATTTTTTTAAAAGTGTTTTTAAATGTTTTAAAAAGTGTTTGTTTTTTTTCTTCTAACACACTACAGCAAAAGATAACTGACTTGGTGAAAAAGCTGGAGAAAAAAACTACTGTTCTAATCCTTTTGGCCACCACTGTACATTTTTTAATTCCAAAATAATTCATATAAATAGCAGGTTTTATTGTGCTGACTATATAGGCTATATTTAATTAGCCTGATGATGAAAGTAACAAGTTCAACTGTGACCAAGTATTCATTCTTTTGTTTATTTTTTTTTCTCAAATTGGCATTAACTAATAATACTGAATGTCTTATAATAACTCAAATATTAATTTCACCAGTGCAGCTAGCTACCTGGAAATTCATTGCCTGTCCGAAACGACTCGGCCAGTGCATGACCTCTGTTTCAGGGCTGGCACTGCTGAGAGTCTGCCTGAAGGATTTGCCTCCCCTTTTTTTGCAGCTCGGCGTTCTCCTTTTCGTGTTGTTTTATGTGTTTGTGTAGATATGTGGTGTTGCCACAGTATCGAATAGACTTTCTACAAACATCGCAGTTTGCAATATTTCGTCACGCGATGAAAGGACAACTAATAACAACAGAGCAGAGAGGAGCAACGGTGCATACAAGACATAAAGAGAGACATATTTAGAGACAAGTCCGCTCTTTTATGAAACAGAAGCAATGTACTTTAGCCTTTTAACTTTAACTTTTAGCTCTTTAACTTTTTTTGGATACTATCGATATTAGGATCAATCCGCCCACCCCTAATAGAGACCATATTAATTATTCTTAAAAATAAACAGGTGTATCTGATGTGCTTTATTCACTTCATGAGAACTAATTATGCAAAGATGTAAACTTACGTACCTTTATGCCATTCAAGATGTAAAGTGGGTGACTTTCTTAAGCAGAACACCATAGATCATTGTAATAGAACTTGTGATTATTGGTGATGTACATTTGACAGATTTTTTCACACAGAAAAATAAATAAATAAATAAAAGGTTAGAGAACAGACATTTTTTTAATTTTATTCTACATGTCTGCAATTTAAATTGATTAAATCCAACCCAAAATGAGCCATTTCCAAAACATCTGACATGAAAATACAAATATTGATGGAAACGTAAATAAAGGAACATACTTGACTGAAGAAAGATTGGGAGAGAGAAAAATGAAAAACCCGCTGCCTTTCTTCACAGTTTCAATATCCACCTGCCAGTCAAGAACTTATTTTAGGAAGCTTGCACCAACACATTAATGATCCTTTTCTCTAAATACATACTTGATATTGCTCAAATAAATTACATTCCTGTTTCAGTAACAACAAAAATCCATCTTCATTTTAAGAAACTAAACTTTTTAATGATACTTGTCATCCATTGTGCTAACTGCAAAATAAATAAAAACAAACAAACCCATACTGTTAAAGTAGCCACATAGCCTATTTTCTTATACACAAATCACAAGTGAAGAAACATTGCTTTTTGGATATATCACACTTGTAGCACTGTGATATATCAATATATCAGCACTAGTGGGATGTGTGCTTTTCATTTAAAAACACTCCACCTCCATATTATTGTTTAAAAAAATAAGGGTCATCTACACTAAAATGACTGAAAACTCTTTCGTTCAGTACAAATGTAAGGTTTTTAATTGCATCATATCCACCTGCCATTTATTTACTTTCCGTCTCTTAGAAACATTACAGCAAAATGTTGCAAATGTCATCTTCTGCCCCTGAACAATAGCTCCAAGTAATCATTCTGTGTCGTTTGAAGAAAGGCAATATGGAGCATATGCAAACTGACATGCCACAAACTGATGCCAAGGTATCCATAATCCTGGACTAGGCCGTATCCTGAGCAGATGCTGTGGCGGTCATGGAGGAGTGGAGAGCATGAGACTGATTCTTGAAAGACCCCAGTGACAGACAAGTCTTCACATTGATCTCGTAAGGCCAACCAAAAAACCCGCCGGTGACCTACTCACACCTGCCTCTTCTTCACGATGGACGTCCCATTTTTTTCTTCACTTTTGTCAATTGTGAAGTTTTGTTCCTCGCCACTGGCTTGCTTGGTTTGGGATTTGTGGAGCATTGATGGATTTGCTTTTCAGTGTTTGAACTTTCAGCAGTGAGAATTAAACCACACTGAACTGAATTAAACTGAAATCCAACTCTAAAAAACTGGACTGATACAGATTTAATTTACTAGAACTTCTATGTTAAGCTGCTTTGACAAAATCAACATTGTAAAAGTGCTATAGAAATAAACATAAATTGTCAATTTACTTTTCGTCTCTTAGAAACATCACAGCAAAATGTTGCAACTGTAATCTTTTGCCCCTGAACAATAGCTCCAAGTAAACATTCCGTGTCTTTTGAAGAAAGGCAATATGGAGCATATACAAACTGATATGCCACAAACTGATGCCAAGGTATCCATAATCCTGGACCAGGCCGTATCCTGAGCAGATGCTGTGGCGGTCATGGAGGAGTGGAGAGCATGAGACTGAGTGTCAATTCACGTTTATTTCAATTAAACTTTAATAAAACTGTCGAAACAGACAACATCCAAAACATCTGCTTTACAATGTCATCCACCGTGTTAACTGAATTGATCACATGACTGAATCACATGACTAAAATGTGTCATTGTATTCATGATAAATGGAAGCCTCCGCTTTCACAGTCTACACTGCAACACAAAATATTTTTCAAATTTATCCACTTTGGACAGCATTTTTGTTTCCTAAAGCTTCCTAGGCTGAAACGGAGAGAAAAATATGCATTTTTAAACAAAAAGTATTAAAAATGTATTAATATATTTATATCATATCTCCTAAATAATTCAAATTCATTATTAAATAGGCACTATCCTTATTTAGCAGAGGCCAGCTAGTGAGCGCTGTGCAAGTAGACCTCACTAGGTGCTCTAGCAACAGACAAGGAGGCTATAGTCTTTAGCCTCCTTGTTATAGCAACCGACTCCCATGCTGAAGGTCGTCGGTTCGATCCCAGCTCAGAGCGGGTTGAGTGGTGTAGGACTGGAGGGGTTACGTTGGTGCCGTGACCCAGATGGAAGTTAGGTTTAGGGGGGTGAGTGTAGCAGAGGCCAGCTAGTGAGGTGCTGTGAAAGTAAACCTCACTCCTCTGAACTCTAAACGTGCTCTAGCGACAGACGCTAAAGGCCATGGTCTTGAGCCTCCTACTGTAGGCAACATAACAGATCCAAGTTAAAACGGGTTTTATCACAATTTTTTTATTTAAGTAAAGCCAATTTGTTGCTATTAAGGGTTTACTGTCTTTTTAAAAAGTAACACATACCTTTTTACAGTGTTGAAAAAAGGTTTTAATGAAAGTTTTTGTAAACACTTTAGTACAAAAAAAGCATCACATTACGCTGGTAATGGGCATAATTGAATGCCACGGACAACATTAACATATTCCATTACAGACCTCAAACAGGTGTTAAAATACGCACAAATTATACAGGCCCCTGAACTACTTTACAAGTAAAATTAAACTCTCTGTATCTCCACATTCAAATGGTATTTTATTGAGGGAGATAATAATAATAGGAGTGAGAGGGAGATCATTAAAATAGGCTGGACTGGATGTGCCCGAGCTGTTGGAACATTCGTGACATTAAACTGTGATGAGAGATAAACCAGTATAAGAGAAATACCAGACCTCAGCTGTCCACCCAGCAGATGTGTAAATTAATGGTAAAACCCCTGAGACGAAGAGAGGAAAAGAGGGTTTCAAAGTTAGTTTCAGCTTGACCCCTATACAGTACATGAGCTTTTGTAGCTCTGAAAAGCACATGAGGAACTCTACAGTGTGTAAAAGTGCATGTACAGTAGGTAAATCCTCATTGTAAAACCTCATCTAGATTCATGAGGAGATATTTTAATCATTTATATCTCTATATATTGCTGTGGTGCTCGCTTCTGCATATGTTGTCTGTTTTACGCTGTGCTTTGTTTGATGTGGTTACAGATTATGCGTCAGTGCAGAATATGGTGTTAATACACAATGGCTTAATCCGACTACTGTGCTTTATTTTATAGGACCTGACATGCCTATTTATAAATATATCGTTTTTATTATAGTCAGTCTTCAAAATGTGTTATTTTGTGTTCCACAGAAAGAAAGAAAAAATGTTATAATGATTTGGAATGAATTGAGGGTAAAGTAAATACCCCGCATAAAAAAAGTAAGTTTATGCTTAAAAATATAAATGCATGAATGACTTTAAATAATGAATTTATTGATTAATTTAATGAATGAATCAATGAATGAATTTAATGAACGAATTTATTAAATTAATGATTGAATAAATGAATTGAATGAATAAATGAATCAACGAATGAATGATGGAGTGAATAAAAAAACAAAGATACAAAAAATCAAAACAAAAACAAATCAATAACAACCAAACAAAAGAACAGAAAAACAAAGATACAAACAAAGAATAAATAAAAATCTGCCATCAGAAAAATAAAAATGTAAATATTTCATTAATTAAATAAAATAATACTTACTATATGCAATGAACTAATTAATTTAAATAATAAATTTAATTAATGAATGATTGAATGAATTAATTTAATGAATTAATTACTTTATTGCATGAATGATTGAATTAATAAATTGAATGGAGGATTAAATGAATGAATTGAATGGATGAATAAATGAATACATTTATTGAATGAATGAATGACTGAATGAATGAATGAAAAAACAAAGAAACAAACAGAAAACCAACCAATGAACAAACCGAAAATAATGAATGGAAAATAAAACAAATGAATAAATGAATGAATGAACAAACAAAGAACAAATAAAAAATCTGTCATCAGTAAAATAAAAATATAAAGATTTTTTTATATTAAAATAATATATGTAATGAATGAATTAGTTTATTAATTGAACTTAATGAACTAATTTATTGAATGAATTACTAAATAAATTAATTTAATGAATAATTGAATAAATGAATGAATGAATGAATGAATGAATGAATGAATGAATGAATGAATGAATGAATGAATGAATGAGCAAATAAAAAACTAAGAACAAGCCCAACAAAAGCCCAACAAGCCAATGGACAAACATAAAAAATATGACTGGAAAAAAAAAAATTAACAAATGAACAAACAAACAAAGAACAAACAAAAAACTGCCATCAGAAATTTAAAAAATATATTTTATTAATTAAAATAATACGCACTATATGTAATGAATTAATTTATTAAATGAATGAACAAATGTATTGAATAATTAATAGAATAAATGAATTGAATGGATGATTTAATGAATGAATGAGCAAATGAAAAAAAAATACTATATGTAATGAATGAATGAATTTAATGAGTTTCAAACCCCGTCATTGCAGTCAACTCCTCTCTGCATCTCAAGTCTGTCGATGTACATGGCGAGCTATTGGGCAAACTAGTAACAACGGAAAAGGTGTCCTCGCTGAGGTAAGCGGTCAGTTGGTAGCACGAAAAGAAACAGAAGCCATCATTGGCATCTTACTGCCTCACATTTGTTTAAAGGAAGCTCTGGCTACATAATTTGCACTCTCCAGAAATGTATATGGGGGTTACGTTTTCACAATGAGCCTGTGTTGCAATATATGTTCGCTTAGGTATAACTAAAGCCATCCTGGATTTTGATTCATTTATTAATTTTGATACATTTCATGGTGGTGCCATTGAAGTGTTTCTAAAATAAGTTTCCTAATGAGGCATCATCATGCAAAACCCGTCTGGGAAGTCAATAATTGACTGACTAGCAAGGCGCCAAAACAGTTACCTTAGCTTTCAGGTGCAGCCTTTGTATGTGAAAAGATTATTGTGATGGGAATAATTGCTCACAGCTGCAATGATATTTGCATGCTCAAAATAAGCTTCAAAATTGTTCACGTAGCAACAGAATATGGTTGTTAATCCATTTGACAGACTGTAAATGGGTATGTTTGTTTAGATGCACTTTAACATTTGCAATTTGTTTGGATTAAAGGAATAATTGAAATTACTTTTGCAAAATTATACTTGTATAGGGATGAATTTTACTCAGACTTAAATGTGCCATATAATAAAACTGAAGAACTGAACTGAACTGAAAATTGAATCTGAAGAAAAAGGCCAGGATAAACACATTCTTGTTTTTTTTTTTTTTTTGTTAGTTTGTTTTTTCAGTGGGACTTCAATATAACATTTCATAAAGATGAAGATTTCATTCATCTTTAGACCTGATGACTGAATAAAGTCTGCTTGCTTTTTGGTGTTCTTTTCCATCTAGAGCAGGGGTGCCCAAACTTTTTCGTATGAAGGGCCAAAAACCAAATATCATTGAGAGCCGTAGGTCAAAAGTTTAAAAATTAATTGAAAACATTACTTTAAATCATATTAGCTACTGCCATAAAATTTTTAATGATAACTTATTAAAATAAAAAAACTTTTATAACACAGTGGAGATCAATGCTGCATACACCAGTCAAGCAGAATTTGCCGTTGCCTTCATTTGCTCAGTGAGTACGTTTACATGGACACCAATAATTCGATTGTAATACAATTGAGACAATACTCTGATTAAGAGTCTACCATGCAAACAGCAATTTTTGATTAACGTAATACGATTAAGGTCATAATCAAACTAAAGATAAATCAAATTAATACATGTGGAGTATTTTAATCGCATTTTTGAAGTGCAGTACAGACATGTAAACACCTTAATCGAACTAGTACCGTCATGATAGGACTTTTCACCGGGTTTTGCGACAGGATAGTCCACAAACACACCCTCCCCCAAACACACACACAAGGCTGTTTGACACTTACCGAGTCAGTGCAGACCACAGACACCTGCATCGTGAAATGCTGAGGTTTTTTTTCTTCCATTCAGCATGCGGTATGAACTTCCATTAAATCAACACTCATCCAGCTGTTCATACTTGCATCTAATATCTCGCAGGTCACGGGGGGCATGCATGAAATGATTCTGAATGAAAGTGAAAGTGCCAAACTGCAGTTAAAGTCAACAAATTAAAAATGAAACACCCGAAATTACATGAAACTCCGGAGGAAATATGAATAGCACGGTGACGTGATGACAGTAATCGAATTATGTGCTATAACATGTAAAACAGGATCATGAAAGGAACATTCAAAAAGCAACTCGTGTAAACACCTTCATCTTATTATTGTCTTAAGGCAAAAAATTTGATTACTGAAATTGTCCCTGTAAATGTAGTCACTGATGTCTCTGCATTGTCCTCTATCTGTCAGGTGACAGTACGTACATTTAAAAAAAATCAGATTTTTTTACGTTTCATTGAAACTTTTTTTTGTTGTTGTTGTTGCTTTGTTTTGTTTTGTAGCTTAGTAATAAAACAACAACAACTACAACAACAACAAAAAAAAGGTTTCACTGAATTAGAAATTACAGTCTCTAAACCATCCTCATTCTTGTAATTCTCCCTCTCTTCTCAGTTGAGATGGAGGGCCAAATCAAAGGTTACCATGGGCCAGCTTTGACCCACAGGCCCTAGTTTGTGCATCTCTGATCTAGAGCATGTGATTGATCCTTTTTACAACCTCTTAGTATGAAAGATCCATCAATGAAATGCCACCAAGTCCACTCCATTCCACAGAACTTACGTTTACAACTGGAATTCTGTTCAAATTTCATTTAGATTCATATCAATTAAGCAGATTATGTGAATTGTTAGTATGATTGCTAGCAGAATATTTTGTTGAACGTGATATGATAGATCACAAAGAGCTTCAATGATTTTAATAGAACTTTACCAGATTGCTTTGAACTAAGATG